>NC_091455.1:12809939-13087439 GCF_027789765.1 Dendropsophus ebraccatus
AATGTATCAGTCTGGAGCTCACAGAGCATTGCAATATTTTTAGTGGCTTCAGAGTAGGACATCAGTGGTTGTGATGAGCGCAGTGTGGCTCTCTATATACACGGTGTATACAGCTGGGGCTGCAGTAATAGTTCTGACCCTTCTTCAGGTTACAATCAGCTGCTCTTATAAATAGTGGAACCTTCCTGATCTATATTGTATACATCACATGATATATATGCCTGGTGTGATATACTGTATACAGCACATGATATATATGCCTGGTGTGATATACTGTATACAGCACATGATATATATGCCTGGTGTGATATACTGTATACAGCACATGATATACACTCTGGTGTGATATACTGTATACAGCACATGATATATATGCCTGGTGTGATATACTGTATACAGCACATGATATATATGCCTGGTGTGATATACTGTATACAGCACATGATATATATGCCTGGTGTGATATACTGTATACAGCACATGATATATATGAATGGTGTGATATACTGTATACAGCACATGATATATATGAATGGTGTGATATACTGTATACAGCACATGATATATATGCCTGGTGTGATATACTAACCTCTCCTACATAGACCAAACTATATGCATAGGGCTATCTTCAACAGCAATAAATTCCTAGAAACTTGATAGCTCACAAAAAATGTAATAGACAATATAAACTTTATTAATAATTCATGTGAAGTTCATAAAAACACACATAAAACTTTCAAGATAACAACACAGACAGATTTGACAGGTGATATAGGTAGGCCACAGAGATCACCCGGACAGGGATAGGTAGTACGGGGAAGCACGGTACATTTAATCTGGGGCCCAACCAAAGGATAGAATAATTACAAAGTGCCCGATTCGGCACTAGCTTGTGATTCATTGGGAAGCTGGTTAGGCATTGTTGCTCCAACTGTGTGTATATGCAGGTAATAGTCGCTCATATGTGAGAGAGTTTATATTTAATATTTCCATAGCATTTTGCACCTTAGTATGTACTCTCATTGCTGCTATATATATTTATTGGATATTGTATCCGTTGCACTGGGCACTTTGTAATTATTCTATCCTTTGGTTGGGCCCCAGATTAAATGTACCGTGCTTCCCCGTACTACCTATCCCTGTCCGGGTGATCTCTGTGGCCTACCTATATCACCTGTCAAATCTGTCTGTGTTGTTATCTTGAAAGTTTTATGTGTGTTTTTATGAACTTCACATGAATTATTAATAAAGTTTATATTGTCTATTACATTTTTTGTGAGCTATCTGGTGTGATATACTGTATACAGCACATGATATATATGCCTGGTGTGATATACTGTATACTGCACATGATATACACTCTGGTGTGATATACTGTATACAGCACATGATATATATGTCTGGTGTGATATACTGTATACTGCACATGATATACACTCTGGTGTGATATACTGTATACAGCACATGATATATATGCCTGGTGTGATATACTGTATACTGCACATGATATACACTCTGGTGTGATATACTGTATACAGCACATGATATATATGTCTGGTGTGATATACTGTATACAGCACATGATATATATGCCTGGTGTGATATACTGTATACTGCACATGATATACACTCTGGTGTGATATACTGTATACAGCACATGATATATATGCCTGGTGTGATATACTGTATACAGCACATGATATATATGAATGGTGTGATATACTGTATACAGCACATGATATATATGCCTGGTGTGATATACTGTATACAGCACATGATATATATGCCTGGTGTGATATACTGTATACTGCACATGATATACACTCTGGTGTGATATACTGTATACAGCACATGATATATATGCCTGGTGTGATATACTGTATACAGCACATGATATACACTCTGGTGTGATATACTGTATACAGCACATGGTATATATGCCTGGTGTGATATACTGTATACAGCACATGATATATATGCCTGGTGTGATATACTGTATACTGCACATGATATACACTCTGGTGTGATATACTGTATACAGCACATGATATATATGCCTGGTGTGATTTACTGTATACAGCACATGATATATATGCCTGGTGTGATATACTGTATACAGCACATGATATACACTCTGGTGTGATATACTGTATACAGCACATGATATATATGCCTGGTGTGATATACTGTATACAGCACATGATATACACTCTGGTGTGATATACTGTATACAGCACATGATATATATGCCTGGTGTGATATACTGTATACAGCACATGATATACACTCTGGTGTGATATACTGTATACAGCACATGATATATATGCCTGGTGTGATATACTGTATACAGCACATGATATATATGCCTGGTGTGATATACTGTATACTGCACATGATATACACTCTGGTGTGATATACTGTATACAGCACATGATATATATGCCTGGTGTGATATACTGTATACAGCACATGATATATATGCCTGGTGTGATATACTGTATACTGCACATGATATACACTCTGGTGTGATATACTGTATACAGCACATGATATATATGCCTGGTGTGATATACTGTATACAGCATATGATATACACTCTGGTGTGATATACTGTATACAGCACATGATATATCTGCCTGGTGTGATATACTGTATACAGCACATGATATACACTCTGGTGTGATATACTGTATACAGCACATGATATACACTCTGGTGTCATATACTGTATACAGCACATGATATATATGCTTGGTGTGATATACTGTATACTGCACATGATATACACTCTGGTGTCATATACTGTATACAGCACATGATATATATGCTTGGTGTGATATACTGTATACAGCACATGATATACACTCTGGTGTCATATACTGTATACAGCACATGATATATATGCTTGGTGTGATATACTGTATACAGCACATGATATATATGCCTGGTGTGATATACTGTATACTGCACATGATATACACTCTGGTGTGATATACTGTATACAGCACATGATATATATGCCTGGTGTGATATACTGTATACAGCACATGATATATATGCCTGGTGTGATATACTGTATACTGCACATGATATACACTCTGGTGTCATATACTGTATACAGCACATGATATATATGCTTGGTGTGATATACTGTATACAGCACATGATATATATGCCTGGTGTGATATACTGTATACTGCACATGATATACACTCTGGTGTGATATACTGTATACAGCACATGATATATATGCCTGGTGTGATATACTGTATACAGCACATGATATATATGCCTGGTGTGATATACTGTATACAGCACATGATATACACTCTGGTGTGATATACTGTATACAGCACATGATATATATGCCTGGTGTGATATACTGTATACAGCACATGATATACACTCTGGTGTGATATACTGTATACAGCACATGATATATATGCCTGGTGTGATATACTGTATACAGCACATGATATACACTCTGGTGTGATATACTGTATACAGCACATGATATATATGCCTGGTGGGATATACTGTATACAGCACATGATATATATGCCTGGTGTGATATACTGTATACAGCACATGATATATATGCCTGGTGTGATATACTGTATACAGCACATGATATATATGCCTGGTGTGATATACTGTATACAGCACATGATATATATGCCTGGTGTGATATACTGTATACAGCACATGATATATATGCCTGGTGTGATATACTGTATACAGCACATGATATATATGCCTGGTGTGATATACTGTATACAGCACATGATATATATGCCTGGTGTGATACACTGTATACAGCACATGATATATATGCCTGGTGTGATATACTGTATACAGCACATGATATATATGCCTGGTGTGATATACTGTATACAGCACATGATGTTATGGTATATACTTTATATAATGGGATTTCCCGCTCGTGCTGTTATCCTGTAATATAATGTGACAGATCTGTGACAATACAAGGGATCAGGACATGAGGAGCGGCCGCCAGTGTCCTCAGGATGAGTCGCTGCTTCTCCTCGTACAAAGGAAACCAGTGGGGTGAGACCGGAGCTGCGGGCGGGGGGGGGGGGGGGTGTTAGCTGGGAAAGTGGTGGTGGTGGTGGGGGGAAGCCCACTATCTTTTGTCCTCAGTTTTTGTCCTGATTAAACGGATTTGTTGATACTTTACAGAGAATGGACAGATTAGGGAGCTGGTGTCCAGAAGAGAGGCATCAAGGAGGCGCTGAGGAGGAGGCACCAAGGAGGCATCAAGGAGGCGCTGAGGAGGAGGCACCAAGGAGGCATCAAGGAGGCGCTGAGGAGGAGGCTCCAAGGAGGCATCAAGGAGGCACCAAGGAGGCATCAAGGAGGTGCTGAGGAGGAGGCACCAAGGAGGCATCAAGGAGGCGCTGAGGAGGCACTGAGGAGGAGGCATCAAGGAGGCGCTGAGGAGGAGGCACCAAGGAAGCACTGAGGAGGAGGCACCAAGGAGGCGCTGAGGAGGAGGCACCAAGGAGGCATCAAGGAGGCGCTGAGGAGGAGGCACCAAGGAGGCATCAAGGAGGTGCTGAGGAGGAGGCACCAAGGAGGCATCAAGGAGGCGCTGAGGAGGCACTGAGGAGGAGGCATCAAGGAGGCGCTGAGGAGGAGGCACCAAGGAAGCACTGAGGAGGAGGCACCAAGGAGGCGCTGAGGAGGCACCAAGCAGGCATCAAGGAGGCGCTGAGGAGGAGGCGCCAAGGAGGCGCTAAGGAGGCACCAAGGAGGCATCAAGGAGGCGCTGAGGAGGAGGCACCAAGAAGGCGCTGAGGAGGAGGCACCAAGGAGGCGCTGAGGAGGAGGCACCAAGGAGGCGCTGAGGAGGAGACACTGAGGAGAAGGCACCAAGGAGGCGCTGAGGAGGAGGCACCAAGGAGGCGCTGAGGAGGAGGCACCAAGGAGGCACTGAGGAGGCATCAAGGAGGCGCTGAGGAGACACCAAGGAGGCGCTGAGGAGGAGGCACCAAGGAGGCGCTGAGGAGGAGGCACCAAGGAGGCATCAAGGAGGCGCTGAGGAGGCACCAAGGAGGCGCTGAGGAGGAGGCACCAAGGAGCCGCTGAGGAGGAGGCACCAAGGAGGCGCTGAGGAGGAGGCACTGAGGAGGCATTAAGGAGACACTGAATAGGAGGCACACAAGGAGTGACAGAGGAGGTGCTGAGGAAGCACCAAGGAAGCACTGAGGAAGAGGCACCAATGAGGCACTGAGGAGGAGGCACCAAGGAGGCTCTAAGGATGCAGTAAGAAGGTGCTAAGGAGGCTCCAGTGAGACACTAAGGAGGCACCAAAAAGGATTTAGGGAAGCACTAAGTTGCTAAGTTGGTTAAGAAAAGGCAAAGAAGAGGAATCGAGGAGGCACCAGGGGTAACAAGGAGGCACTAAGAACACAACAAAGATGCAATAAGGATGCACCAAGGAGGCATCAACCCAAGTGCTTCCCCTAGGGCACATAATAAACACTTGGGGGCTGCAGAGGGAGAACTGATAAAGCCTGGGCCCCCAGAAACTATCAGGCCCCCAACTAGTATATGTAGGACGTGTGTCTATTCATATGGAATAAAGGAAACTCTATAGTCCCGCAAGGACCCAGGGCCCCCCCCCCATTTATGTCCCTGGGTGACTTACATTATAAGGCTGCGTTCACACTACGTATATTTCAGTCAGTATATTTCAGTCAGTATTGTGGTCCTCATATTGCAACCAAAACCAGGAGTGGATTAAAAACACAGAAAGGCTATGTTCACACAATGATGTAATTGAGTGGATGGCCTCCATTTAATGGCAAATATTTGCTGTTATTTTAAAACAACGGCTGTTATATTGAAATAATGGCCGTTATTTACCATTATATGGCGGCCATCTACTCAATTTCAACATTGTGTGATCAGATCCTTTCTGTGTTTTTAATCCACTCCTGGTTTTGGTTGCAATACTGACTGAAATATACGTAGTGTGAACCCAGCCTAAGTGTATATAAATACAGTGTATACTGTGTCTATTTTACCATTTTTTGAGTCATCTTAGGTGAATATTCACAGCGGTTACTCTGATTTATGGCATAGTCTGGGGAGTACAGCTGCAGTACAAACAAAACAGGGGACGTCAGTCACACATAGCTCCTCCCCCCATACTGATCTGCAGGTGTCATTCACACATAGCTCCTCCCCCCATACTGATCTGTAGGTGTCAGTCACACATAGCTCCTCCCCCCATACTTATCTGCCGGTGTCAGTCACACAAAGCTCCTCCCCTTACTGATCTGTATGTGTCAGTCACACATAGCTCCTCCCCCATACTTATCTGTATGTGTCAGTCACACAAAGCTCCTCCCCTTACTGATCTGTATGTGTCAGTCACACATAGCTCCTCCCCCCATACTGATCTGTAGGTGTCAGTCACACATAGCTCCTCCCCCCATACTGATCTGCAGGTGTCAGTCACACAAATCTCCTCCCCTTACTGATCTGTAGGTGTCAGTCACACATAGCTCCTCCCCCCATACTGATCTGTAGGTGTCAGTCACACAAAGCTCCTCCCCCCATACTGATCTGCAGGTGTCAGTCACACAAAGCTCCTCCCCTTACTGATCTGTAGGTGCCAGTCACACAAAGCTCCTCCCCTTACTGATCTGTAGGTGTCAGTCACACATAGCTCCTCCCCTTACTGATCTGCAGGTGCCAGTCACACAAAGCTCCTCCCCCATACTGATCTGTAGGTGTCAGTCACACAAAGCTCCTCCCCCCATACTGATCTGTAGGTGTCAGTCACACAAAGCTCCTCCCCTTACTGATCTGCAGGTGTCAGTCACACAAAGCTCCTCCCCCCATACTGATCTGTAGGTGTCAGTCTTTACAGCAGTCATAGTATTCTATTCATCACCTAGGCGGTATAGGAGGAATGGGCGATAAATCCTGGCAGACAGCGGGGAAGATAGATAAAGAAAGAAATACAATAAGCAACGGTCACGGACACGACATTGGAAGTGTTATATGCAATAATTCATACAATACGACCTAATATATAAAACATATAATAACATATAATATTATAACTATTGATAACAAAAGAACTTTAAAGTCTTAAAGGAAAATTTCCCAAAACCTTCTAACAATCTATCATCACTGTTACCTGCAATACCACTGCTGACCACTTCCAGGAGCAAAATTCTCCATAAGCACCAAAGCAACAGCGCCCCCATTTGTAATCTTGTATTTATACCTATTCACATTTAACCCTTGGCCTGTGCTCATAAGTACACTTCTCTGTCCTGTTCACATCATTCCTTTTTGCAGTGACACCTGCTGGTCAGATGAGGTAGTGCTTTTTAATAAACTGAAAAACTTTTGAAAACTCACTTTATTAGCATCTACATCAATTCTATTTCTATTCACATAGGTTGTATCTGTTGAATTATTCAAGGGAATAGGGCTAAGATGCAATACCAGATCCAACCTGAGGACAAATGTGGTGCTGTTTTTTTGGGAAAAAAAAGCAGATCCTGATATTTTCCTCACAAATATTATAGAAAGTTGTGAATAATTCCTTTTATCCTTTATGTATCTGTTAAATATTGTGTAACATAAAAATCCTAAATTCAAATTAGAGTTCAAAACTTAAAGGGGTGGTTACAAAAAAAAAAGAAATCTTTTAAATCAACTGGTCCCAGCAAGTGCCAGAGATTTGTAATTTACTTCTATTAAGAATCTTTTAAAAAAAATGAATAAAATTTAGAATAAAAGAAAAAAACTCCAGTCTTCCAATACTTATAAGCTGCCGTATGTCCTGCAGGAAGTGGTGTATTCTTTCCAGTCTGAAGAGCAGAGGTTTTCTATAAGGATTTGCTACTGCTCTGGAAAGTTCCTGACATGAACAGAGGTGGCAGCAGAGAGAACTGTGTCAGACTGGAGAGAATACACCGCTTCCTGCAGGACATACAGCACCTGATAAGTACTGGATATATATATATTTTTTTTAATAGAAGTAAATTACAAATCTGTGGCACCAGTTAATCCCTTTAAATATTGTGTAACATATAAATCCTAAATTCCAATTAAAAAAAAAAAAAAAAGAACAATTGACAAACTTTTGTAAGAATATGTTAACAACTTGAAAGTAAAGTGTGTGGCTGCCGTGTTGGCAGCCGAGCGGCTTCCTGTTCTAGTAAATAAGCCCTTATAGACAGGGACAGCTGTGTTTGTGCCACTCCTTTAATATGACCCCTGGAAATAGCTGGTGAGGCCGGTGTGCGCCAGCTGACAGTATTCACACTGCTGCCAGCCGCTGCTGTTCTCTCCCTGGAGCAGAAGTCATTGTCTCATTGTCTGAACTGATGTAAAACTTTCTAGCATTATCTCGAGTGTCTGATAACTTACAAGGAGGAGAGTCATGACGGGCGTAGGCGGCGAATAATTGAGACTTTGCTGAAAGTTTAGTGGTTGTCGTACTGTATAAATAAGCCAGAAACGGAGAAACAATGCTAAGCAATACAATATTTTAATTGTAAAGAGGTGCTATGTGTCAGGAAATATTTAAAGGGGTACTCCGGGGGAAAAAAAATCTAATCAATTTACTTCCTTTAAAAAAATCTCCAGTCTTCCAGTACTTATCTGCTGCTGTATGTCCTGCAGGAAGTGGTGTATTCTTTCCAGTCTGACACAGTGCTCTCTGCTGCCACCTCTATCCATGTCAGGAACTGTCCAGAGCAGGAGAGGCTTTCTCTGGGGATTTGCATGGAGGGGGGGGGGGGGAATAATTCAATGAACTTGTTATATACTAATAGTCATTCCTAATGCTGCGTTTACACAAAGTGATAATTCGCCCAATCGATCGTTTAATGATTTTGAAGCAACAATTTTTTTTTTTATAATGATCAGCATTTCGACGAATAAATCATTAGAAAAATTGTTAGGAAATTCGTAAGAAAAATCGTTATTGCGATCGTTTTTAAGATGGCTGAAGCCCATCTTTAACATAGGGCGATTCTTTGAAAGACTGTTTACACGAAGCGATCTGCGAATTTTTAGCGAACAGCGATTTGGGAACATGTTGAAAGATCAAAATGAACAATATCTCGCTCGTCACTTGATAGTTCGCTGTGTTTCCACGGAGCAATTATCGCTCAAATGCCATAGTTATTGCGAAAATTCGAACGATAATCGTTCCGTGTAAACGCAGCATAATGTACTAGAATGAAAGAGAGGAACAATGTAAACCAGTGAGGCTTCCAGAGCCGGATGTCACTCACTTAGCACCTGTGATAGTAGAAGTGAGTGCTGACCGGGCTGAGGAGCGAGGGATTCCTGATACGGCCGATACAGAGCACGGACAGGAGAATTTATAGTAACAGAACGCTGCATTGAAATGTTCTAGAAATATTCTAACCTCCGCTTCATTTTTTTCTTCCAGACGTCCTTTGTCCAAATGTAAAAATTGAGGGAAATCGCTTCACACACAAGAACGGAGAAAGAGATGAAATCCCAGGTATGAAGTGCGTGTCATGTGACCTCATTGTCCGAGCCGTCATAATAGAGGGAAAAATAATAACAATGAGATGCAACAATATGAAAATAACAATAACAACAATCAATTATTACTATTTTTTATTATAATTTGTCTAATTATTATTATTATTATTATTATTTATTATATGTCTATTATTATTATTATTATTGTTAGCTTTGAAATTTTAGTATTTAAAGCGACTCTGTACCCACAATCTACCCCCCCCCCCCAACCGCTTGTACCATCAGATAGCTGCTTTTAATCCAAGATCTGTCCTGGGGTCCGTTCGGCAGGTGATGCAGTTATTGTCCTAAAAAACAACTTTTAAACTGGCAGCCCTGTGCCCAACGGACGTGGCCTAGATTGTGTATGCATTAGGCTGGCACAACCTCTCTGTCCTTCCTCCCCGCCCTCCTCATCATTAGGAATGCATCAGGCAGATTGCCTCCTATTCATCAGCTGTGTCAGCACGGCACATGGGCTGGATTGTTAAGACACCTGTGCAATGTTCAGACAGGAGAAAATGTTCCAGTGGCATTCCTAATGATGAGGAGGGTGGGGAGGAGGGACGGAGGGGTGGTGCAAAATTAGGCCACAGATACTACAAGCCCCGGCCGTTGGGCACAGGGCTGCAAGTTTAAAAGTTATTTTTTAGGACAATAACTACATCACCTGCTGAACGGACCCCAGGACAGATCTTGGATTAAAAGCAGCTATCCGAAGGTACAAGGGGTTTGGGGGGGATCAGGCTGTGGGTACAGAGTCGCTTTAAGGCCAACAGGAGATGTGGACCCACTGGGTCTCTAACCGGTTTGACAGAAGGCTGAGCCAGGAGAGGAGCAGCCTAAGGGACTGTGCCTTCTTTATTTATAACCAACCACAACCAGGTATAGACCTTTCCCCAGGTCACGGCCTCCTGATTTGTCTCCTTTAACAACAGCTGCAAAATAAATGGAGTAAGCACCAAATAACAAGGGGGACAGGAGGTCAGGACAGGCAGCGGCCATGTAGACATGGTTAAATATACACATTGGTTTGGTTTCCATACTTATATCATTGTAAATTATGATGGCAAAAGATTATCAGTCTATATTCTAGTTAATAATTACAGAATATTAGCAGATTTAAAGGAGCAGGCCCCAGACACCCCCCCCCCCATTGTTATATATGAATGTTACATCTTAGGGTCCAACCTAGTAAACCTCAGTTATGCCCACAATCCCTCCCCCCCCTACAGAAACAAACACTCGGGACACAAGTTCCATCCATTTTAGGACTTGTTTTCATGGAGAATCCCTCAAAAAATGGAAAAATTAAGAAAGATCTATCCTGGCTCCTTGAAACAAGGCCCCTCCGATTAGTAAGAAATCATTAATGTGGTTGGGATTTCACTGTTCATTAATGCCATGTTTTCTGTCAATTAAAGGGGGACTTTTTTTTTTATTCAAATCAACTGGTGTAAGTGTAAAAGATTTGAGATTTACTTCTATTAAAAAATCTCCAGTCTTCCAGTATTTATCAGCTGCTGTATGTCCTGCATGAAGTGGTGTATTATCTCCAGTCTGACACAGTGCTCTCTGCTGCCCCCTCTGTCCATGTCAGGAACTGTCCAGAGCTGGAGAGGTTTTCTATGGGGATTTGCTACTGCTCTAAACAGTTTCTGACATGGACAAAGGTGGCAGTAGAGAGCACTGTTTCAGACTGGAAAGAATACACCACTTCCTGCAGGACATACAGCAGCTGATAAGTACTGGAAGAATGGAGATTTATAAATAGAAGTGACTTATAAATCTATCTAACGTTCTCACTCTAGTTGATTTGAAAGAAAAATAAATTTAGTCAGAGTTCCCCTTTAACTCCTTAGCGTCCCATGACATACCGCGAGGGAGGTTCAGAGAGAGTCCCGCCGGGTACCCTGCTCTGAACGGCGTCACTCCTGACAGTTATCTGCAGCTGGGGAGCGCCTCTATTAGCCAGCGTGGGTCCTGTTGCCGCGTCGGCTAATTAAGCATTTAAATACAGCTGTCAAACCTGACAACTGCATTTAAATGGTCTCCTCCACACATCCCTGGTGTCTAGTGGGACGGATCTCCCCCCCGTGATGCGATTGTAGGAGGGAGATCTGTTCTTCTGCCCGGGCAATGAATCACAGATTTAATGGATCAGTGCTGCGTATATACAAGTCCCCCAGGGAGACTTCAAGTTAATGTAAAAAAAGAAAAAAAAAAAAAAGTGTTTTTTATTAATAAAAAATCCCCTACCCTAATAAAAGTCAAAATCACCCCCCTTTTATCATTTTATAAATATAAACAAATTACGCCACGTGCTGCGTAATCGCCAGAACTATTGAAATTATCATAAGTGCGCATTTTTGGTCACATCAAATGCAAAGAAAATTGTAATAAAAAGTGATCAAACAGTCGCATATACAGAAAGTACAGATTATGGCGGAAAAAACGTCACCTCACAAAGCCCCATAGACCAAGAATGATAAGCGTTATAAGGATGAGAATAAAGCAATTTTAAACACATTTAGATTTTTTGAAAAGGTTTTAATTTTTTAAAAGCCATTAAATAAAATAAAAGTTATACAAGTTACATATCGCTGTAATCGTACTGACTGACTATCGCTGTAATTATACTGACTGACTATCGCTGTTATCGTATACCATAGGGCAAACGGCGTAAACACAAAACTCCCTGAAATAAAAACAAATTCCTTTTTTTTTTTTTATTTGACAGCAAAAATGATTTTTTTTCCCGTTTTGCAGCATTTTTTATGGGAAAATCAAGCCTGCCAGTGCAAAGTACAATTGGTGTCACAAACAATTAGGGCTCATGTGGGTCTGTAGGGGAAATAATGCAAGAGCCAAGGCCTTATAAACATAAAGAGGAAAAGCAAAAGCGCAAAAACGAAAATTAGCATTGACCTTAAGGGGTTAACCAGGTCCACAGCTTGACAAGGTCCATCAGTTCTCTCCCTTTTACATGCCAAATAACTAGCAATTTTTCTATTTTTATTTATTTTGCCAGAAATGCAACCTACAAGCTGATTCCAAATTTTTTTCCACTCCTTGATGGAAAAATAAATCAATAAATAAAAATTCCATTTATAAAATAATTTCCTTTCTTAGGATATTTGATGCCACTCCGCCACTATAGGTTTTTTTAAGGACTTTGAGATTGGTGATGTGTCGACATGGGAGACGCAGTTCCTGGCTGTACAGAGAACAGCGCCATACAGTGTGTAGTGGCCACGCTGGGTTACTGCAGCTCAGCTCCCACTGTTTTGCTGATTTGTGTATTTGCTATGACATCCTCTAAGCATGGGGGAATCCATAATATTTTTTAGAGGAGCCTGTAGATAATCTGTCAGGAGATGACACGACTGACGTGAGTCACACCGATCTCTCTCATTCATTACAGTTAATATTAGCAAGCGGAGAATATAACAGGACTCCGGGGCCCCTAATCGTGACTTCCTATAAATGGCTCTAAATACCTCTCAGCAGTCGATGAAATCTACGACTGTGGGTTATTTCCAGAATCACCAACCGGCAAGGACAGAAATAAAAACGGCCTCAAATCCCGCGATTATAAATAGTAGATAGACCATCTGGACCCGACTAAATCACTTTTTATAGACTTTCCGGGGTGAAGAGAACACTTGAATTATACAGTCGTTTCCAATACAGATTTAGTGTTTGGAGAAGTTTCCTGGAGTGAAATCCTGAGAGGCGAGAAAAAAAGTAAAGCTGGATGGTTCCTAGGGAGTAGTGCTGACAAGGCGAACATCAGAGGCTCCGCAGGCAACGCGCTACAAAGCAACGTTATTCTATGTTTAGTCACGTCACTTAATTACATAAAACCTCCATCAATGTAGGAGAGAAATAATAATAGTCGGACACAGAAGCAGCTAATCACTCGGTCAGAGATGGTAACAGGTGTGAGGTCTGAGATGGTGACAGGTATGAGGTCTGAGATGGCAGCAGGTGTGAGGTCTGAGATGGTAGTAGGTGTGAGGTCTGAGATGGTAGCAGGTGTGAGGTCTGAGACGGTAGTAGGTGTGAGGTCTGAGATGGTAGTAGGTATTAGGTCTGAGCCGGTAGCAGGTATTAGGTCTGAGCCGGTAGCAGGTATGGGGTGTGAGGTCTGAGATGGTAGCAGGTATTAGGTCTGAGATGGTAGCAGGTATTAGGTCTGAGCCGGTAGCAGGTATTAGGTCTGAGCCGGTAGCAGGTATTAGGTCTGAGCCGGTAGCAGGTATTAGGTCTGAGCCGGTAGCAGGTATTAGGTCTGAGCCGGTAGCAGGTATTAGGTCTGAGCCGGTAGCAGGTATTAGGTCTGAGCCGGTAGCAGGTATTAGGTCTGAGCCGGTAGCAGGTATGGGGTGTGAGGTCTGAGCCGGTAGCAGGTGTGAGGTCTGAGCCGGTAGCAGGTGAGAGGTCTGAGCCGGTTACAGGTATGGGGTCTAAGACGGTTACCGGTATAAGGTTTGAGCCTTAACAGGTGTAAGGTCTTAGATGGTAGCAGGTATTAGATCTAAGCCGGTAGCAGGTGTGAGGTCTAAGCCGGTTACAGATATGGGGTCTAAGACGGCTGAGCCGGTAGCAGGTTTAAGGTCTGAGATTTTTAGAAGTGATTTAGAAATCTGTATAACTTTATGACACCAGTTAACTTGAAAGAATTTTTTTTTCACTGGAGTTCCCCTTTAAATGAATCAGATGTTTTATCACACCCCTAAAGAATAAAGGAAATAAGTTTATAATGACTCAAAAAGTAATGATTGTTACTTGTTTATAACAATATAAGAAAGATATAAAAAAAATGTAGGCACTAAAATTTATACTTTCCATGCAATACCCTGGCTGACCACATGGTGTGCTGTTAACAGGCAAGAACACCACCTAGTGGTAGGAATGTTTTATACTAAGTTCTTTCCAGAAGGAATGCTAAGATCTGATTGGTTCACATAGTATGTTGCACTTTAGTACTATGAAAATCCTATTATTCTTGTGGTAAAAATCCCATAAATTTTCCTTTCCATTACATAGATGCATTAAGAAATGGAATCTGGATACATAGCACTAGGGGCGATTTGCTTTAACAATATATTTTAATTATCTGGACATTAATTCAGTTTCACATAAACCACTGAACGTCCATGCAAAGGGTCTGTGTGTCCCCAGTGCCGGAGCCGAGGAGTCACATTATTAATGGGGGAGCCCATTCTGTGCATAATACCTCGGCTAAGAGGACGTCATTTGGGGAAATTAGTAATATCCATATGCATTGTAATAAGTGACCTTCACATGAGGGCAGGGGGCACCAAGACTCAGACATTTCCAAGAAATAAAAAACGTTGCCTGGGAGCGTCGATACATTGTAGTTGGTTACACTCAGACAATAAAGAATTATTGTGCTTCAAGACAATAGAGTTATATATGCTGATCAAGTGGGATTTATATTCTTATTGATCCTGATATAAGGATAGCTAATAAGATTAGATAGATAGATAGATAGGAGATAGATAGATAGATAGATAATAGATATATAGATAGATAGATGAATAGATAGATAGATAGATAGATAGATAGATAGATAGATAGATAGTTTGGATATAGATAGATAGATAGGAGATAGATAGAAAGATAATAGATAGATAGATAGATAGGAGATACTATAGATAGATAGATAGATAGATAGATAGATAGATAGATAGTAGATAGATAGATAGATAGATAGATAGATAGGAGATAGATAGATAGATAGATAGATAGGAGATAGATAGATAGATAGATAGATAGATAGATAGATAGATAGATAGGAGATAGATAGATAGATAGATAGATAGATAGATAATAGATAGGAGATAGATAGATAGATAGATAGATAGATAGATAGATAGATAGATAGATAGATAGATAGGAGATAGATAATAGATAGATAGATAGATAGATAGATAGATAGATAGATAGATAATAGATAGATAGATAGATAGATAGATAGGAGATAGATAGATAGATAGATAGATAGATAGATAGGAGATAGATAGATAGATAGATAGATAGATAGATAGGAGAAAGATAGATAGATAGATAGATAGATAGATAATAGATAGATAGATAATAGATAGATAGATAGATAGATAGATAGATAGATAGATAGATAGGAGATAGATAGTTTGGATATAGATAGATAGATAGATAGATAGATAGATAGATAGGAGATAGATAGATAGATAGATAGATAGATAGATAGGAGATAGATAGATAGATAGATAGGAGATAGATAGATAGGAGATAGATAATAGATAGGAGATAGATAGATAGATAGATAGATAGATAGATAGATAGATAGGAGATAGATGATAGATAGATAGATAGATAGAAGATAGATAATAGATAGGAGATAGATAGATAGATAGATAGATAGATAGGAGATAGATAGGAGATAGATAGATAGATAGATAGATAGATAGATAGATAGATAGATACTGTAAATAGATAGATAGATAGATAGATAGATAGATAGGAGATAGATAATAGATAGGAGATAGATAGATAGATAGATAGATAGATAGATAGATAGATAGATACTGTAAATAGATAGATAGATAGATAGATAGGAGATAGATAATAGATAGGAGATAGATAGATAGATAGATAGATAGATAGATAGATAGATAGGAGATAGATAGGAGATAGATAGATAGATAGATAGATAGATAGATAGATAGATAGATAGATAGATAGATAGATACTGTAAATAGATAGATAGATAGATAGATAGATAGATAGATAGATAGATAGATAGATAGATAGATAGGAGATAGATAATAGATAGGAGATAGATAGATAGGAGATAGATAGATAGGAGATAGATAGGAGATAGATCGATAGATAGATAGATAGATAGATAGGAGATAGATAGATAGATAGATAGATAGAAGATAGATAGATAGATAGATAGATAGATAGATAGATAGGAGATAGATAGATAGATAGATAGATAGGAGATAGATAGATAGGAGATAGATAGATAGATAGATAGGAGATAGATAATAGATAGGAGATAGATAGGAGATAGATAGATAGATAGATAGATAGATATGAGATAGATAGATAGATAGATAGATAGATAGATAGATAGATAGATAGATAGATAGGAGATAGATAATAGATAGGTAGATCCTGTGGACTCCTGGGAAAAACAAGGGGAAATTCTGCTAGTTCTGTTGAGATGCAGAAACAGCAGAGAGCTAAAGCAGTTGTGTGATCTGCATGGTAAACTTGGTAAACTTCGCCTTTATCCTTAAAGGGAAATCATAACATTCAAAATACAATCTAATCTGCCAGCACCATGTCTTAGAGCAGATTGAGCTGAGCAGATTGATATGTATATTTGTAGTCTCTGTATACACGCTCATACAGATAAAGCTGTTTATCAGTGATTAGATCCGCCCACTGGACTCCTAAGTCCAGAATGACCAGGGGTTTTAATGTATAAATAAATAGTTCTTAAGAATCTTTCCCCAGACATATGTATATCAATCTGCTCTGCTTCACCTGGTCTTTCGCCTCCTCCCCAAAGATCAGAATGTATTTTCAACCAGACAGAAAGTAAAAAATGTCACACTTAAAGGGGTTACCCAAGACTATTGACAGGATAACCTGCCGATCAATTACGTCCATCAGTCACGAGAATGGATGTCAATTGCCTCTATAGTTGTGGATTGTGAAATAATCTGTTCTCTGCGTTGTCTCTTCTTATCTTGTGACAGGTTTTGACCTTATGGAATTATTCAACGTAAAAGATATCGTCGGAGGGAAAGAGCCCGGGGTCCAAAGCTCCTACGTGCGTCTAGGGACCTTTCCTATCGTACAGAGAACTGAGTGAGTCCACCACCCAGGGGTTTATAAGGGGTTGTATATTATATTATAAGACAGAGCTACTTTTGAACCAAATCACTGTCACAATTTCACCTATTAAATAGGACTATAAGGTTCTATATACTGGGACTGTAAGGTTTTATATACTGAGACTGTAAGGTTTTATATACTGAGACTGTAAGGTTTTATATACTGGGACTGTAAGGTTTTATATACTGGGACTGTAAGGTTCTATTTACTGGGACTATAAGGTTCTATATACTGGGACTGTAAGGTTCTATTTACTGGGACTATAAGGTTCTCTATACTGGGACTGTAAGGTTCTATATACTGGGACTGTAAGGTTCTATATACTGGGACTGTAAGGTTCTCTATACTGGGACTGTAAGGTTCTCTATACTGGGACTGTAAGGTTCTCTATACTGGGACTGTAAGGTTCTATTTACTGGGACTATAAGGTTCTATATACTGGGACTGTAAGGTTCTATTTACTGGGACTATAAGGTTCTCTATACTGGGACTGTAAGGTTCTATATACTGGGACTGTAAGGTTCTATATACTGGGACTGTAAGGTTCTCTATACTGGGACTGTAAGGTTCTCTATACTGGGACTGTAAGGTTCTCTATACTGGGACTGTAAGGTTCTATATACTGGGACTTTAAGGTTCTGTATACTGGGCAGCCGATCCATCTCCACCCAGATCATCAGCTCTGGATAGGTTGGCACCAACCTATAGGCAGGAAGGAACAAGGAGGCTTGGGTGTTAGAGATAAGAATACAGCACAGAAAAACAATACATTAAAGGGATACTCTGGCAAATTATTATTATTATTATATATTTATTATTATTTTTTATTTTATTTTTTGTATTATTTTTTAATCAACTGGTACCAAAAACTTAAAAATACAGATTTGTAATTTGCTTCTATTTAAAAACCTCCATTCTTCCAGTACTTATCAGCTGCTGTATGTCCTGCAGGAAGTGGTGTATTCTCTCCAGTCTGACACAGTGCTCTCTGCTGCCACCTCTGTCCATGTCAGGAACTGCCCAGAGCAGCAGCAAATCCCCATAGAAAACCTCTCCTGCTCTGGACAGTTCCTGACACGGACAGAGGTGGCAGCAGAGAGCACTGTGTCAGACTGGAGAGAATACACCACTTCCTGCAGGACATACAGCAGCTGATAGGTATGAGAAGTAAATTACAAATCTTTCAAACTTTCTGAAACCAGTTGATCTGAAAAAAAAATGGTGAGGATTTAGGATCAAAGAATTACCTGAAAAACTGGGAGACACATGTATCAGTGTTATGGATTGTATATTGGGGTTCAGGAGATGACATCAAGGGAAATTTATTGGTACCATCTTTAATAGATCGTGGGCAACTCAACATAAAGCCCCCTAAG
This sequence comes from Dendropsophus ebraccatus, assembly GCF_027789765.1. Lineage (NCBI taxonomy): Eukaryota > Metazoa > Chordata > Amphibia > Anura > Hylidae > Dendropsophus > Dendropsophus ebraccatus. The sequence goes on from NC_091455.1 coordinate 12,828,785, forward strand.
CCTGACTTTGCACCGGTCCCTATTGCCGCCCACAAACACTATGGATAAGATTTATCAAACATGGTGTAAAGCAAAACTGGCTCAGTTGCCCCTAGCAACCAATCAGATTCCACCTTTCATTTTCCAAAGAGTCTGTGAGGAATGAAAGGTGGAATCTGATTGGTTGCTAGGGGCAACTGAGCCAGTTTCGCTTTACACCATGTTTGATAAATCTCCCCCTATATTTCCATTTACCAACCATCTGGAGAAAGTTACTTATTAGGGTTTGTACTCTGTGACTTGTAGAGCGCCGGGCAGAGACCCCTGATTCAGAGGATAACAGAGCGGTCAATGTGAGATTCCATCACACCCACCTAGTTCCCCGTCACTAAATACTGATCGTGCTTTATTTATTGTGCCAGACGGAAGGAACTCGGTGAGAATGTCAAATGTTAATAGATTCACAGACCAAGAGGGGAATTAAAGGGACGCACAAACAATAAACAGTCCAGAGGAAAATCACAAGAATCACAAAGTCTTGTAATTCCCTGATTCCTACCTCTCTGATTGTGAATCCAGTATATACGTATATGATTGTTATGCAAATGTTCAAAAGGAAGAGAGAAAGAAAAAGAGAGAGAGAGAGAGAGAGAGAGAGAGAAAGGAAGGGAGAGAGAGAGAGAAAACTGAAAGAAGGGAGAGAGAGTAAGAGCGAGAGAGGGAGAGAGATTGAAGAGAGGGATGGAGAGAAGAGAGAGAGGAGAGAGAGAGAGAGAGAGAGAGAGAGAGAGAGGAAGGAAGGAAGGGAGAGAGAGAGAGAGAACTGAAAGAAGGGAGAGAGAGAGGAAGAGCGAGAGAGGGAGAGAGATTGAAGAGAGGGATGGAGAGAAGAGAGAGGAGAGAGGGGTGGAGAGAGAGAGAGAGAGAGAGGGGGCGAGAGAGAGGTAAGAAAGGAGAGAGGGGGTTGAAAGAAGGGAGAGAAAGGGGAAAAAGAGAAAAGAAGGGGGGGAATGATGAGAGAGAGAGATGAGAAAGGGATGGAGAGAGAGTGAGGAGAAAGGAGAGAAGGGGAGAGAGAGAGAGGATGGAGAGAGAGGAAAAGAGAGAACGAGAAAGAGAAAGGGAAAAGAAGGGATAGGGAGGAAGTAGGAGAGAGAAAGAGAAGAGGGAGAGGGTGAGAGAGAGCAAGAGAGAGAGGCAGAGAAAGAGAGGGAAAGAGAGAGAGAGAAAAAAAGAAAAGAGAAAAGAAGGGATAGAGAGAGGGAAGAAGGGAGAGAGAGAAAAGAAGGAAGAGAGAGTTGAAAGATCGGATAGAGAGACAGTGAGAGAAGGGAGAGCGAGAGAGAAAGAGAGGGAAACGAAGGGGGAGAGAGAGAGAGAGAGAGAGAGGAAGGAAGAGCTGAAAGAAGGGAGAGATAGAAGAAGAGAGAAAGAGAGAGAGGGTAAGAGGGAGAGAGGAGAAAAAGGGGAAAGAAGGAGGGAAGAGGGATGGAGAGAGAGGGGGAGAGAGAGAGGATGAAGAGAGAGAAACAGAGAGAGAGGGAGAGAAAAGGAAAAGAAGAAGGTGGGAGAGAGAAAGAAAAGAGGGAGAGGGGTGAGAGAGAGAGAGCAAGAGAGAGCGAGGGAGAGAGAGTGAGAGGGAGGGAGAGAGGGACATGTAGAGAGAGAGGGAGATGGAGAGAGAGAGAGGCGGGGGGGGGGGAGAGGAGAGAGTTAAAAGAGAAGGGAGAGGGAGCACTGTGTCAGACTGGAAAAAATACACCACTTCCAGCAGGACATACAGCAGCTGATAAGTACTGGAAGACTGGATATTTTTAAAAAGAAGTAAATGACAAATCTCTATAACTTTCTCACATCAGTTGACTTGAAAACATTTTTTCTCTCTGGAGTACCCCTTTAACCATTGCAGGTGTAAGCATTTCTACTTAGTTATTACCCATGTACCTCCTGTTTTTTGGGGTTACATCTCTCATACAGAATATGAGGTGACACTGTGAGCATTTGGTGCTGTAATCCTCCGTCCTCATCCTCCAGTCCTATAAGATTGGGATTACCGGGCAATTACCCAGGAGCCGCCGATACTGGATACAGGAGACATGAAATCCTTTATGTTTTAGGATTCTGATTCTGAAGTTTTCTATAAAAAGAAGAGTGAAGTTCGGGAAATGTTGGGTTTGATTTGTTCTTATGTAAGATGTAATCACCTGAAGAAGTCACGTAAGGCGGCAGGCGCCTGATCCCTGCGGTACGTCCCATCGTGTCATACGTGATCATCTGATTCTTGTTTAATGTGTCTAATCAGGGCAGTAGTCATAGCCGCGGTATGGGAGAAGTATCCGGAGAATATTACCAGGACTTCTCATATCTCGCTGATTCATTCCTCCCAGAGCTCAAGTCGCCCTTTGTTTCCTCTAAGAATTGATATAATTGTAAATCCGACTGCGCTCTGAGCTTAAAGGGATACAGAATATTTAGATTTAAAATTTATTGAGTAAATTATTGGCAGGGCCGTTTCTAGGTAATTTGAACTACAGGGTGAATCTTGCTAAAAGGGCCTCAAGTGATGTCGGGGGGAGGGGGCAAAAAAAGTAATTCAGTGATTCACAGGTGACGTCTTCTTTGTTCTGATGCGTCACTTTCCTTTTCCTCTCCTTCTGGCCTGGACCACCATGATGATTTCTTGCAGCAACAATTCATTTCCTCTGAACCTGCCAGACAAACATCTTAGGCTCCGCACTTTTACAACTTCCACTTTTTTGTGTCATGTGCAGTAAAGTCACTAGGTATTGTAGGATCTCCTGCTGTGCCTCCATATAGTAATAATGACCCCTGCTGTTCTCCCATATAGTAATAATGCCACCTGTGCTGTCTCCATAGTAATAATCACCCTGTGCTGTCCCCAAAGTAATAATCCCCCCTTTGCTGTCTCCAAAGTAATGATCCCCCCTGTGCTCTGCCCCATTGTAATATTCCCCCCTGTGTAGTCCCCATAGTAATAATTTCCCTGTACTGTGCCCATAGTAACAATCCCCCCTGTGCTGTCCCCATAGTAACAATCCCCCCTGTGCTCTGTCCCCATAGTAATGATCCCCCCCTGTGCTCTGCCCCTTAGTAATAATCTCCCTGTGCTCTGCCCCCCCCCCTGCATTGCCAAACACACACAAAAAACAAACATTATACTCACCATCATACATACAATGGGTCCCTGTCTCCTCTTCTCCAGCCTGCGAAGACAGGATGCCGCTTCACCCGCACACATCTTCTGCCTCCAGCAGACGCAATGATATGACGTCACTGTGCCTGCTGGAGAGAGAAGATGTGTGAGGGGGCAGCGGCGGCCTGACAGGTGATAAGCCCTCGGCTGAGCGTGGTCTGGGGGGGGGGGAAGCTGCGGTCAGGCGGCTGGTCAGGTGGTCGGGGCAGGTGATGGGGTGAAGGGGCAGATGATGGGGCTAAACTAGGTCTGATAGTTTAGAGAGATAGGTCCGATAGTGAGAGATAAAAGGTTCAATTCTGAAGGAATCAAATATGATTTTTTTCTTGTAATTCACAGTGGACGAATCAGAACAGGAGTAGGGACACCTGTCAAAGACAGGAAGCCCTGCTCCTCTCTTCTGTAAGAAGTGAGGCATACATTGTATGTTTCCCTGCCCCTCTACTCTGTAAGCAACAAGCTATACACTATATGGTTTCCTGCTCCTTTACTCTCTATGAAGTGAGGCATACATTGTATGTTTCCCTGCTCCTCCACTCTCTAAAAAGCGAGGCATACATTATATGTTTCCCTGCTCCTCCACTCTCTAAGAAGCGAGGCATACATTGTATGTTTCCCTGCTCCTCCACTCTCTAAGCAACAAGCTATACACTATATGGTTTCCTGCTCCTTTACTCTCTATGAAGTGAGGCATACATTGTATGTTTCCCTGCTCCTCCACTCTCTAAGAAGCGAGGCATACATTGTATGTTTCCCTGCTCCTCCACTCTCTAAGAAGCGAGGCATACATTGTATGTTTCCCTGCTCCTCCACTCTCTAAGCAACAAGCTATACACTATATGTTTTCCTGCTCCTCTACTCTCTAAGAACTGACGCACTGGCGTCAGCTTAGTATGCCACCCAAGCTTCTCCCAGAGAGTGTAGGTTTAGGTGGCAGCTACAGGAGGTCCTGAGAAGATGACAATGAAGCACTGGGAGTGGACATGTGTCCATGAGCCTCACCGTGATGGAACTGGACAGTAGATTATCTTAGATGTTCGGCTTGGGTAGCACAGAGGTGGGCGCTCAAAGTGGGTGATCTGTGCCATCAGTCAGGGGAGTCCCTCCCTATCAATCTAGAGCCCCCACCCCCAGGCTTCACCCCAGGATCAAAAAAACGATTTGACCTATGGCTTTGGCCCAGAGGCTTCTGATCATCGAGATGTCGCCCTTATACCCTAGGCACATGTGATCCTTCCAACTTGTGTTATCCATTATACACAATGGCCTTTCAACAAGTGACAAAAACTGATACTGCACATTGTAGAAATATCAAAGAGGGTGGTCTTCTCCTCAGGGTCTTCTCTAGGAGCCGTAATGGAGAACCACTGACAACCAGCAGTCCATTGGTGTATTACATTTGCTCCACTAAGGCGGAGGTCTTATATAAGCTGCCAGTGATATAGCGCCCCCTATAGACCCCCTACCATAAGCTGCAGAACCACAAAGTATGTACCACGACCACCCACCCTTCTCTGTGGAGCGCCGCCTATTGATGTCTCAGGTTTGGCTGATAACACAAATCATGTTACAGAAGAGTCACCTCTAGGTGGTGCTGCTGAGTTTTCTTTCCGAACTTTTTATAGAACTCCTATACTTTATACTCCTTTATACTCCTTTATACTCCTATACTTTATACTCCTTTATACTCCTTTATACTTCTTTATACTCCTTTATACTCCTATACTTTATACTCCTTTATACTTCTATACTTTATACTCCTTTATACTTCTATACTTTATACTCCTTTATACTCCTATACTTTATACTCCTTTATACTCCTTTATACCCCTATACTTTATACTCCTTTATACTCCTATACTTTATACTCCTATACCCCTATACTTTATACTCCTTTATACTCCTATACTTTATACCCCTATACTTTATACTCCTATACTTTATACCTCTATACTTTATACTCCTTTATACTCTATACTTTATACTCCTTTATACCCCTATACATTATACTCCTTTATACCCCTATACATTATACTCCTTTATACTCCTATACTTTATACTCCTTTATACTCCTATACTTTGTAGAGTCCCCAGAGCGGGCAGCCTCTTCTTCTACATGACTCAGTATAGATTTGTACAATTGTAAAATAAATTGTGACTAGACAGAAGAGATCTTGGAATCCTCATTATTACTATTGTTTCCCCCAGGGATATATTTCCACAAGGATTGCCGGATGAATACGCATTTGTAACAACATTCAGATTCAGGAAAGCCTCCAGGAGGGAAGACTGGTACATCTGGCAGATTATCGACAAGTATGGGATCCCACAGGTACATTTTTATTTTATTTTTTAAATTTTTTTACCCCAACAAAATGTGATTTTTATATGATATTGTAAGAATAGGCCGTCAACTAATAACTTGGGGAAATACTTTTAAATGAAAAAACTCTGCCTGTTTGCCGCTGCCACGAGGGGGAGCTCCCTTTACAGGTGGTTGTTCATCTCTCATTGACAGAAAAATTATTATGCAGTCACCTGCCCCTAGTGGTGACAGAATTTTCTCTTACTTCACAAAGGTACTTGGAAACTCTCCAAGTTTGCCCATAGGGCCTAATATTGATGCTGACATAAAAGGGGTACACTGGTGAAAAAGTAAATGGGGCCAGAAAGTTATACAGTATAAATACAGTAGTAAATACATTTTTTTAATTTACAAGTCTTCCAGTACTTATCAGCTGCGGTATGCCCTGCAGGAAGTGGTGTATTCTCTGCAGTCTGACACAGTGCTCTCTGCTGCCGCCTCTGTCCATGTCAGGAACTGTCTAGAGCAGCAGCAAATCTCCATAGAAAACCTCTCCTGCTCTGGACAGTTCCTGACATGGACAGAGGTGGCAGCAGAGAGCACTTTGTCAGACTGGAAAAAATACACCACTTCCTGCAGGGCATACAGCAGCTGATAAGTACTGGAAGACTGGAAATTTTTAAATAGAAGTCATTGACTACTCTGTATAACTTTTTACACTAGTTCATTTGAAAACAATTAAACATTTGAAAACATTGTGTTGAGATTTTGGTCCAAGGCTCTGTACTGGCCTCAATGAAAATTTTTGACTACATAAAGTCCTAAACTTATATAAAAAAAATTTACCTTCAGTCACATGACAAAAACTTTTCTTCTTGTGGAGGTCAAAAAAAAGTTGCTCTATTATCTTGCAGTTGTAATGTGTTGGAGGCCATTGACCTTTTTAGATACCATTGGTATTGGAAGAATATAAATTGTCATCTTATTCCTCCTCTGTAGGTGTCACTGAGACTGGACGGCGAGAACAAGGTCTTGGAGTACAGCTCGGTGGGAGTCACTAAGGACGCCGTCAAGGCTAGTTTCCGCAGTAGCCAAGTCAGTGACCTGTTTGACCGGAACTGGCATAAGATCGCTCTGAGCGTCCAGGCAAAGACTGTCACCCTTTATATCGACTGCAAGCTGGTCATGACTGTCCCCATCGAAGAACGAGAAAATATCGACATCCAGGGAAGGACTGTGATCGGGAAACGGCTCTACGACAGTGTTCCTGTAGATGTAAGTGCATAGGAGTAATAACAGATATGAGAGTTCTATACGTTCTCATGTGACAGGATAGATAGATAGATAGATAGATAGATAGATAGATAGATAGATAGATAGGAGATAGATAGATAGATAGATAGATAGATAGATAGATAGGAGATAGATAGATAGATAGATAGATAGGAGATAGATAGATAGATAGATAGATAGATAGATAGGAGATAGATAGATAGATAGATAATAGGATATAGATAGAAGATAGATAGATAGATAGATAGATAGATAGATAGATAGATAGATAGATAGGAGATAGATAGATAGATAGATAGATAGATAGATAGATAGGAGATAGATAGATAGATAGATAGATAGATAGATAGATAGATAGGAGATAGATAGATAGATAGATAGATAGATAGATAGATAGATAGATAGATAGATAGATAGATAATAGGATATAGATAGAAGATAGATAGATAGATAGATAGATAGATAGGAGATAGATAGATAGATAGATAGATAGATAGATAGATAGATAGATAGGAGATAGATAGATAGATAGATAGATAGATAGATAGATAGGAGATAGATAGATAGATAGATAGATAGATAGATAGATAGGAGATAGATAGATAGATAGATAGGAGATAGATAGATAGATAGATAGATAGGATAGATAGATAGATAGATAGATAGATAGATAGATAGATAGATAGATAATAGATAGATAGATAGATAGGAGATAGATAGATAGATAGATAGATGATAGATAGATAGATAGGAGATAGATAGATAGATAGATAGATAGATAGGAGATAGATAGATAGATAGATAGGAGATAGATAGATAGATAGATAGATAGATAGAAGATAGATAGATAGATAGATAGATAGATAGATAGATAATAGATAGATAGATAGGAGATAGATAGGAGATAGATAGATAGATAGATGATAGATAGATAGGAGATAGATAGATAGATAGATAGATAGATAGATAGATAGGAGATAGATAGATAGATAGATAGATAGATAGATAGATAGATAGGAGATAGATAGATAGATAGATAGATAGATAGATAGATAGGAGATAGATAGATAGATAGATAGAAGATAGATAGGAGATAGATAGATAGATAGATAGATAATAGATAGATAGATAGGAGATAGATAGATAGATGATAGATAGATATATAGATATATAGATAGATAGATAGATAGATAGATAGATAGATAGATAGATAGATAGATAGTTAGGTAGATACATAGATGATAGATAGATAGATAGATAGATAGATAGATAGATAGATAGGAGATAGATAGATAGATAGAAGATAGATAGATAGATAGATAGATAGATAGATAGATAGATAGGAGATAGATAGATAGATAGGAGATAGATAGATAGATAGATAGGAGATAGATAGATAGATAGATAGATAGATAGATAGATAGATAGATAGATAGATAGATAGAGCGAGAGTAGATACAATGCTGTATTAAGGCAAATGAATACAAAGCTCCCCTATCTGTGATGGACGCTCGACCATGTGATGTTTCTCTGCTTGTTTTGCAGTTTGATCTTCAGCGCATCGTCATATACTGCGACTCGCGGCACGCCGAGCTGGAGACCTGCTGTGATATCCCCAGCGGACCTGTAAGACATTGGATAATACTTTGTCTATAATTGTATCCTAACCTGCCATAAGAGGGCGCCACATACAGACGTAACATTGTGACAGCTGCAAGTATAGTGGGTGGTGCGTTACTCTCTTATCATCCGGCATAGTACACTACAGATTCTACATATACAACTGACACCTATTCAGGGATTCCCCCCAGAGAGGTGGTACTGCTGACAGCCACCCCATACACACTCACTCGGCTTAGAACATGGTGAGGGGGACCCTCAGGCTCTCCAAAGCTTTGGCTGTCCAGACATGATGGGAGTTGTAGTTTTGTACCAGCTGGAGGGGTGACGGTTCTCTATCCTTGGCTTCTGAATATTTGGTGGCTGTCAGCAGTACCACCACCCTGGAAGGAGCTTGGTTCTAAGGAACCCTCCTGTTCTTTACTAATAGCCATTTTATAAGGTATGCGTACCGGCCCTCAGAGTAGTCGCTGACTGGTGGCAGGAGGACTTCAGGGGCCTTAGGGCAGAGAAATGGTGGCGGATGGAGTAGTAGATCAGGAGAGCTGAGAGTCAATATTGGGAGTCAATACAAAACTACCAGGGATGATTCAGGGTGCAGTCATAGACAGAGGAGCGGAGTGTTCAGAAGATGTCTGGCAGGCGGGATTGTTGGGTGGCAGCGCATAGGGGCAGCTGGCCGCAATTGGTACGGAGGTGGACTGGTCAAATGTAGTAATAGTAGTACCAGTAGTAATAGAATCCAAAGGATGGAGGATGAAATCCAGTATGGCCAGTCCACGTCTGCCCCGATAGCCGACATCGGGAGGCGGTCTGCTTGTTGCTATAGTAAAGCCAATCATTGACCATCCTCTATTTGTGTCCCCTCCAGTGTGTGCTCACTGTAGTCACCGAGCCGCCACCTGTGGTGACAACCCCGACTGTGGCCGAACAGAGGCGCCCCGAGAACGTCCTCAACTGCTCTAACTGCCCTTTTGGAGAAAAGGTGAGTTATTACAGAATATGTATAGGAAATGTCTGTCTCCTGGTTATCATCAGTCTGTAGAGATTACAGAGCATTGTCTACACTGGATACAGCTGAGCGCAGGTTTAGCTGTGTACAATGTATCAGTCTGGAGCTCACAGAGCATTGTCTACACTGGATACAGCTGAGAGTAGGGCTAGCTATGTACAATGTATCAGTCTGGAGTCCAGACTGTAGAGCTCACAGAGCATTGTCTACACTGGATACAGCTGGGAGCAGGAATAGCTATGTACAATGTATCAGTCTGGAGCTCACAGAGCATTGTCTACACTGGAAACAGCTGAGAGCAGGACTAGCTATATACAATGTATCAGTCTGGGGTCCAGGCTGCAGAGCTCACAGAGCATTGCCTACACTGGTTACAGCTGGGAGCAGGACTATCTATGTATGAGAATCGATGGGTTTATTATATATTATACAGTGAATGTTCAGCATTGGTGTGAGATAAGTTACATGTACTTATTAGTGTCTTCTTTGTGTCTAGGGGGATATCGGCCTTCCAGGTCCTATAGGTCCAATAGGTCCAAAGGTGAGAACTACTGCTAGAAATGTGTCATTCTGCACCATGTGAGACTTCAGCCTTTATAGTCACACAATGCAAACTATAGTCACACAATGCATTGCCTGATGGTCCAGAATTTCCAGGATGCAAAACTGGAAGCTGAAGAAGATATTCTGGGAAGGAGGAAAGACATTAAATCTGAATTACCCCAGGAACTTTTCTTGTATTGCTGATGCATTATAAAAACTTGGCAGCTTTCTTCAAAAACAGCGCCACCCTTGTCCGCAGGTTGAGTTAGGTATTGCAGTTTAGCTCCTTTTAATTTTAATAAAGCTCAGTCTGTAATATTAGCAACAACCCAAAGGAAGGTGGGGCGCTGTTTCTGAAGGAAAGTAGCCGCGTTTTTTCTAGTTCTGGACGTCCTTTTTTATTATTATCATTGTGACTGACAAAAAGTGCCTAGCTATAGGAATTTTACAGTGGTTTATTATTTGTATTTCTAATGTTCACTGAATCATTAGGAACAAAATTATAAACCGTACGTAAAAATAATTTTTTTCAACTAAGTTGCAGCTAAAAACTAAGTAACTAAGTAGAATTTGAATATTAAATATATCAAGTAAATAATTTAATTCAAATGAATATACTATTAGGATTATGATAATAATAATAATAATAATAATAATAATAATAATAATAATAATTCTGCTTATATTGTATCTATTTATTTTTCTAATATTTTATAAGGGTGACACTGGAAGTTCTGGGCCAGTTGGACCTTCAGGTCCAAAAGGAGAGAAAGGAGAGCCTGTAAGTATTAGTCATTGTTATAAATTAACTGATTGTAAGGTAAGGTATTGTTGTTATAATACAGATTGTGCAGGACCTCAGTGATTTTCCTAGGAAATGTGTAACACAATTGACATGTGGGTGTTATTATTTGTGTTGTGTGTGTCCCTATACAGACACCTCTGATTGGACAGTGTTAGAATTGGAAGGGACACCCCCCAACTGCTAACACCCAAGTTTTAATGTATTCAAAAATATGTAGCTTGAAGTTTTTAGGACACATTGTAAGCTCTTTAGTGAAGAATCCACCCTATTAGGTGCCACACCCACTAGCCCCGCCCACGAGGAGCCAAGCTTCATTTGCTCCCCCTATATACAAGAATATAACTACTATAATACACACACCTGCTAGCCCCACCCACTAGGAGTCGAGCTGCATCTGTTCCCCCTATATACAAGAATATAAGTACTCTAATACACACAGCAACTAGCCCCGCCCACTTGGAGCCCGAGCTGCATCTGCTGCCTTTGTACCCTCTATTGTTTTGCCCCTAGTCATTACAAAGTGCTGGACATAATGATGACAGCTCTGACGCTCAATATACTCTTACTGCTTTCCTATGTAAGCACCAGTAGCAGAGGGGTTCTTATTGAACCATAATGGAATGTTCTTCTCAAGTACAGAGGTGAATGTAGTCCAATGGTGAGCTGCATCAATGGGGCTACAGAGCTACTGTATGGGCCCATTGTAAAACTATTCTAAATGTTATTGAGATACTGAGCTCTCTGTCTTTTTATATTATAGGGAAGAGCCATTTCTGTTAAAGGGGAGAAAGGTGACCAGGTAAGACAATGGGGCAATGTTTTGGGTTAATCACAGAAAAAAACTTAATTGATTTAGCATTTTTGAGATTTTATGGAGTTTGGATTACTGAAATAAGTTTTTTGCTTTAAAGGAGAAGTTTGGCCAAAATTTTTATTAAAGTATTGTATTGCCCCCCAAGAGTTAAACAAATTCCCAATATGCACATATTAGGAAAAATGCACATAAAGTGCTTTTTTCCCCCTGCATTTAGTACTGCATCAAGGCTTCACTTCCTGGATAACATGGTGATGTCACTTCCTGGATAACATGGTGATGTCACTTCCTGGATAACATGGTGATGTTACTTCCTGGATAACATGGTGATGTCACTTCCTGGATAACATGGTGCTTTCACTTCCTGGATAACATGGTGCTTTCACTTCCTGGATAACATGGTGATGTCACTTCCTGGATAACATGGTGATGTCACTTCCTGGATAACATGGTGATGTCACTTTCTGGATAACATGGTGATGCCAAGACCCGACTCCCAGAGCTGTGCGGGCTGTGACTGCTGGAGAGGATGATGGTAGGGGGACACTGAGGGACACAGGGCACTGGAGGGACACTGAGCATCTCTCTGCCATCATCCTCTCCAGCAGCCACAGCCCGCACAGCTCTGGGAGTCAGGTCATGACATCACCATGTTATCCAGGAAGTGACATCACCATGTTATCCAGGAAGTGACATCACCATGTTATCCAGGAAGTGACATCACCATGTTATCCAGGAAGTGAAGCCTTGATGCAGTAGTAAGTGCAGGGAACAGAGCACTTTATGTGCATTTCCTGTAATAAGTGTATATTGGTGATTTGTAACTTTTTGGGGGCAATACAATACTTTATTAAAAATTTTCGCTAGACTTAAATTTAAAGGGATTGTCCATAAAACATTTTTCCTTTTGTAAATCTTTCCACCTTATATGTTGGGAAATACTCCCCATGTATACTGGTGGAAGCCTCCACTGCAATGTGAACCCGTACTGAGAATTATTAAACCAAGCAAATTGGGTTTCACAATCTCCAAATTGTGACCCTTAAAATTCAAGTTTATTGCTGCAAAATTCTTATTTATAGCCCCGATGAATCTCAGAGAACAAATGTAAAACTTACACCTGTTAAATTAATGAAGAGGATATTTTTACCAGGTTTCTCACAAATTTACACTCGCACCTGCCGCCAATTAACAGCTATTTAGAAAATTATTTTCACAGTAGATTTCTTTTTTACGAACACATTTGAATACATGACATATTTAGTCAAATACATTTTTTATTCAGTCGTTTGAACTTTTACAGTCAACTGTCAGACCAAGGAGGTCCAGGCATCAAATATGGCATACAGCATGGACAAGGAATCCTTCAAATATAGTTTAGAATACCATAGGAAATCTATGTAAGAAAACACGACAATAAGGGTTTTCTAGAATTATAAAAAAAAAGCTTTGTGTAGCAGAAAGCCCCGCCCACGAGGAGCCCTGTCTACTGCTGCACATATTCTCATTGTTTGCATTGCTGTTAGATTTGAAATAATTTATTTAAATCAGCCATTTGATTCAAATGTGATTTGACTGCTGATTTGGACTCATTCAGGATCAGGGACTCATTTCAAAAAGTATGTATGCCTCTCCGATCAGTGACTATTCAATGGGCCGGGCATAGAGTGCAGTGAGGGAATCTTGTAGACAGGTGGTGAGGTGGTCACACACAATTCATAGGTTGGGTGCTTTACATCTGGCCCAACGAATGTTAACTGACCAGAGAGGCATAGAGTGTACAGAACAAGCAACTCCTGACTTTACTGTACCTCATACCTAATAAAAAACAAAACAAAACACTTGTTCTGTTTGCTATAGTGCAACAAAGATGGTAGTAAAGGGCCAAACATGATGGAAGTGAAGAGCCAACAACGATGGAAAAAAAGGGCCAACAACAATGGAAGTGAAGGGCCAACAATGCTGGAAGTAAAGGGCCAACAATGATAGAAGTAAAGGGCCAACAACAATGGAGGTAAAGGGCCACCAATGATGGAAGTAAAAGGCCAACAATGATAGAAGTAAAGGGCCAACAATGATGGAATAAAATGGCCAACAATTATGGAAGTAAAGGGCCAACAATGATGGAAAAAAGGGCAAGAAGGATGGAAGTGAAGGCACACCAATAATGAAAGAAAAGGGCCAGTGATGATAAAATGGATCAATGGCCAACAATCATGGAAGTAAAGTGCCAACAATGATGGAAGTGAAGGGCCAACAACGATGGAAGTATAGGGCCAACAACGATGGAAGTAAAGGGCCAACAACGATGGAAGTAAAGGGCCAACAATGATGGAAGTAAAGGGCCAACAATGATGGAAGTAAAGGGCCAACAATGATGGAAGTAAAGGGCCAACAATGATGGAAGTAAAGTGCCTACAACAATGGAAGTAAAGGGCCAACAATGATGGAAGTAAAGGGCCAACAGTGATAGAAGTAAAGGGCCAACAATGATGGAAGTGAAGGGCCAGCAATAATGGAAGTGAAGGGCCAACAATGATGGAAGTGAAGAGCCAACAATAATAGAGGTAAATGGTCGACATTGATAGAGGTAAAGGGCCAACAATGATGTAAGTAAACAAACCACAACGATGGAGGGAAAGGGCCAACAATGATGAATTTAAAGGGCAAGAATTATGGAAGTAAAAGGACAACAAAAAGGAAGAAAGAGACCAACAATGATGGAAGTAAAGGGCCAACAATGATAAAAGTAAAAGGGCCAACAATGGTAAAAAGGCCAACAATGATAAAAGTAAAAGGGCCAACAATGATGGAAGTGATGGGGCAACAATGATGGAAATGAGGGGCCAACAATGATGGAAGTGAAGAGCCAACAATGACGGAAATAAAGGGCCAATGATAATGAAAGTAAAAAGACAATGTTTATGGAAGTAAAGGGTCAACATTGATAGAAGTAAAAGGGTAAAACAATAATAAGTGTAGAAAGTAAAGGACCTAAGGAACCATTCAATGATTGTTCATACAGCTCTGTAATAGGCTCCTTAAGTAAGTGCTGATCTACTTGATAAAAAAAAAATTATATAAAGTAAACATTTATTTTCCAGCTGCTTACATTCTTTTATAATTTTGGAAACTTTTTTTCTCTCGATTTCCATCCCCCGACTTTCTGGTGCCCGTTTATTGTCAGCCATTAATTAGATGAGAGACAATATCGGTGTTCTTATCGCACATTACTTGAAGCCTAAACTTACAAAGTCATTTATTTTGAGGGAATGATGATTGATGTGTAGTCAGAGGCAGAAATAAGCGCTAAATAATATTGGCTCTGATTCTAAACAACGTGAGTCATGTTTCAGATTTTCATTTACAAATAGGACCTGAGGGAAATCAGGGAACCGCCACACAATGAAGTGTACGACATGTTCACATCAAGGACTGTAAATATTCCATTTCAGAGAAAAAAGTTGATCACCTCGAGATGTTCTCAGCGTCACATCTTCAAGATGGGTTTATTTATAAACTGACTGAAATACTTTAATGAGAGATTACACAACATCTGTGCCCCAATTAATACTTTATGATGGAAAATGTTAGAGTATTCTATCTCACGGAACACTTAAAGAAAACGGTAAGAACTTACCGAGGATTATTGGCCTATTATTGTGGGGTTCTCTACTGAATAAGCCTAACTTTTTAAGGTGACCAACCATACGCCTCCCACTAAAGTTGGCCAAACCCGCTTTATATTCTGCGCTGTGAAAATAAAGTTGTCTGCCAGCGTTATTATTTCACCCATTAGCGGCCTTGAGATTATAAATTGTTATAAGGAGTTGTGGTCTGGTATTTTGCATTTATTGGAAAACATCTATAAATCAGTGAAAGATCTTTAAATTATATATAAAAAGAATATATGTAATGAAACCGGATAATTCTAATGATTGACTTATCTGCTGCCGAGAATTATTGCTTGTGGAACAGAGAAAACCAGAGAGAGATATAGTGCCCATTCACCACTGACTTACTAACAATGTAGCTAATATAATACTGCTCCTATATACAAACTACTATAATACTGCCTCCTATATACAAGAATATATCTACTATGATACTGTTCCTATATACAGGAATATATCTACTATAATACTGCTCCTATATACAGGAAAATAACTACTATAATACTACTCCTATATACAGGAATATAACTACTATAATACTATATATATATATATATATATATATATATATATATATATATACATATACATACAAGAATATAACTACTATAATACTGCCCCTATATACAGGAATATAACTACTATAATACTGCTCCCTATATACAAGAATATATCTACTATAATACTGCTCCTATATACAGGAATATAACTACTATAATACTGCCCCTATATACAGGAATATAACTACTATAATACTGCTCCTATATACAGGAATATAACTACTATAATACTGCTCCTATATACAAGGATATAACTACTATAATACTGCTCCTATATACAAGGATATAACTACTATAATACTGCTCCTATATACAAGGATATAACTGCTATAATACAGCTTCTATATACAAGAATATAACTACTATAATACTGCTCCTATATACAGGAATATAACTACTATAATACTGCTCCTATATACAGGAATATAACTACTATAATAGTGCTCCTATATACAGGAATATAACAGCTATAATACTGCTCCTATATACAGGAATATAACTACTATAATACTGCTCCTATATACAGGAATATAACTACTATAATACTGCCTCCTATATACAGGAATATAACTACTATAATACTGCTCCTATATACAGGAATATAACTACTATAATACTGCCTCCTATATACAGGAATATAACTACTATAATAGTGCGCCTATATACAGAAATATAACTACTATAATACTGCTCCTATGTACAAGAATATAACTACTATAATTCTGCCCCCTATATACAAGAATATAACTACTATAATACTGCTCCCTATATACAAGAATATAACTACTATAACACTGCTCCTATATACAAGAATATAATTACTATAATACTGCTCCTATATACAGGGATATAACTACTATAATACTGCCTCCTATCTACAAGAATATAACTACTATAATACTGCCGCCTATATACAAGAAAATAACTACTATAATACTGCCTCCTATATACAAGAATATAACTACTATAATACTGCCCCCTATATACAAGAATATAACTACTATAATACTGCTCCTATGTCAGGAACCGGACAGCAGGACAAGACAACACAGTGAGCCCTAAGCTCAGCCCCACCCACTGTCCTCTACCTATTTGCCACAATCCGCCCTAAGATGGCGGCGAGCAACTGGGCGTCAGTCCCTGCACTGGCTAGGTGGGACACAAGGACAAGACAGACAGACAAAACACAATAAAGAATGGTTGACAGTCCGGGTCACAACAATCGGGCAGCAAAAGTACAAAATCACAATCCAAAGGCAAGGTCAAAAAACAGGCAGTATGGTCAGGGGCAGGCGGCAAGCAGGAAAGGTCAGAAATACAAAGCAGAGTCAGAATAAACAGAGCAAGAATAGCAAACACAGAACCAGGCAGAGACAAGCTCAATATCCGGCAAAGATATCCCAGACTGAGGTAGTTATATAGGAGGCCAGGGTTCTGATCCAGAACATAATTGGACCATCCCCCTGATCTCCAAGCACAGACAGCTGAGAACAAAACAGATCCACTGGCAGGAAGACCTGTCAGTCACAGCAGAACCAAAACACAGATTAACCCTGACATGGCCAGACAGAACTCAGCAGGTGAAGTCGGGTGTGTCTCCCAAGGTGAGCAAATAACCAGTGTTCAGACACTACAAAACAAAACACAGAAACAGAATGCAAGAAAATCAGCACCTTCTCGGCCGCACAGCATGAGTAGAGGGACGCATGACGCTCCGCAAAGATACCATCCTGACATCCTATATACAGGAATATAACTACTATAATAATGCCCCTATATACAGGAATATAACTACTATAATACTGCCCCTATATACAGGAATATAACTACTATAATAATGCCCCTATATACAGGAATATAACTACTATAATACAGCTCCTATATAAAGGGATATAACTACTATAATACTGCTCCCTATATACAGGAATATAACTACTATAATACTGCTCCTATATACAAGAATATAACTACTATAATACTGCCTCCTATATACAAGAATATAACTACTATAATACTGCTCCTATATACTGGGATATAACTATTATAATACTGCTCCCTATATACAAGAATATAACTACTATAATACTGCTCCTATTTACAGGAATATAACTACTATAATACAGCTCCTATATACAGGAATATAACTACTATAATACTGCTCCTATATACAAGAATATAACTACTATAATACTGCCTCCTATATACAAGAATACAACTACTATAATACTGCTCCTATATACAGGAATATAACTACTATAATACTGCTCCTATATACAAGAATATTACTACTATAATACTGTTCCTCTGTTATTGAATATTCTTCTTTCACCTCCAGGCAGTTACCTTGTCACAGTTACTAGTTTTGGTTGTACATTATGTCAGACATGGATACGGTATATACTAGTGATCAGTCCTCTATTATTTATACTTCTGATGAACTTATATTTTAGGGTGGGACTGGAACACAAGGACTTCCAGGAATTAGAGGAGAGAAAGGAGAGAAGGTAATGAAACAGAGATCGATGATGTCATTGTCTATAATCAGTGAGTGAAGATGTCATTGTCTATAATCAGTGAGTGATGAAGTCAATGTCTATAATCAGTGAGTGGTGATGTCACTGTCTATAATCAGTAAGTGATAATGACACTGTCTATAATCAGTAAGTGATGATGTCATTGTCTATAATCAGTGAGTAATGATGTCATTGTCTATAATCAGTTAGTGATGATGTCATTGTCTATAATCAGTGAGTGATGATGTCATTGTCTATAACCAGTGAGTGATGATGTTGTTGTCTATAATCAGTGAGCGATGATGTCACTGTCTATAATCAGTAAGTGATGATGTCATTGTCTATAATCAGTGAGTGAAGATGTCATTGTCTATAATCAGTGAGTGATGATGTCATTGTCTATAATCAGTGAGCGATGATGTTGTCTATAATCAGTGAGTGAAGATGTCATTGTCTATAATCAGTGAGTGATGATGTCATTGTCTATAATCAGTGAGCGATGATGTCATTGTCTATAATCAGTGAGTGATGATGTCATTGTCTATAATCAGTGAGCGATGATGTCATTGTCTATGATCAGTGAGTGGTGATGTCATTGTCTATAATCTGCGAGTGATTATGTCACTGTCTATAATCAGTAAGTGATGATGTCACTGTCTATAATCAGTAAGTGATGATGTCACTGTCTATAATCAGTAAGTGGTGATGTCATTGTCTATAATCTGCGAGTGATTATGTCACTGTCTATAATCAGTAAGTGATGATGTCACTGTCTATAATCAGTAAGTGATGATGTCACTGTCTATAATCAGTAAGTGATGATGTCACTGTCTATAATCAGTAAGTGATGATGTCACTGTCTATAATCAGTAAGTGATGATGTCACTGTCTATAATCAGTAAGTGATGATGTCATGCCTTGTCATGTAATATATGTGTGTGTGTTTTTTTCCTAGGGATCCTTCGGGCCTCCAGGTCCATTTGGAAGGGATGGAGCCAAAGGAGAGCGGGTAATTTCATGACATTTGTTGTACAATCTAAATGTCTTGTTGTTTTCCAGGGGTATAGACTACATGGTGTATCCTAAGCTACATAACCTGATGGAGTGTGAGAGATTCCAGCTGCAAATGGCAAAAGCCTGGAGTCCACAGACTCCCAAAACCTAAATTCTTACCGGCAGAAACATCAAGAGATGTAATTGCACGGATACATTTTTTCAGAACCAAAGAGAACCTCATGATAGCAGCCCGTTCAGACATACCTATGCCAAAAAAATTTAAAGTGTGTCCCCATAGTAGTCCCCATACTGTATACATGCCCCCTCTGCAGGTAGTCCCCATACTGTATACCTCCCCCCCCCCCTCTGCAGATAGTCCCCATACTGTATACCTCCCCCCCCCTCTGCAGATAGTCCCCATATTGTATACATTCCTCCTACCCTCTGCAGGTAGTCCCCATACTGTATATCTCCCCCTCTGCATGTAGTACCCATACTGTATATTTCCCCCCTCTGCAGGTAGTCCCCATACTGTATATTTCCCTCCCTTCCTCTGCAGGTGGTCCTCATACTGTATATTTACCCCCCCCCCCCCCTCTGCAGGTAGTCCCCATACTGTATAAAGCCCCGTTCTGCAGATAGTCCCCATACTGTATACCTCCCTTCCCCACTGCAGGTAGTTCCCCATACTGTATACCTCCCCCCTCTGCAGGTCGTCCCCATACTGTATAAAGCCCCCTTCTGCAGGTCGTCCCCATACTGTATACATTCATCTCCCTCTGTAGTTCTTACCCCTATACTGTATACCTCCCTCCCCCACTGCAGGCAGTCCCCATACTTTATACCTCCCTCGCCCCTCTATAGTTGCCCACGTACACTCCATATTAAATGTCTCTTACTGTGCATCTTCTTACCCCTCCTGCCTCCCCTGCAGCTTATGTTGAGCAGTTGGGGGTGGAGCCTAACAAGTCTGGCCCTGATTGGCTAATGCTCAGCACCCAGTGTCAGGAATCTGGTCAGCTGACTAATTAGGGCTTATATTTGGAGTAGAACTTATAATTGAAGTGTTCTCCAAAAAGCTGAAAAATGATGCTAGGTCTTGTTTTCGGGGTAGGTCTTATTTTTGTACCCAAATGGCGCCAGTCCACCATGTTGACTCTTCTACTCAGCGTTGTTATCAATAGTCCCTGTGTATAAGTTTACCCGTCTCTTTCAATTCATTTTATAGGGTGACAGAGGAGAGCGTGGCGAGGTCGGGGTTGCCGGCCCTCCAGGACCACAGGTAAATATCTGTTTAGTTTTTGTTTGTTTCATTGGACTTAAATACCTATGGCCTTTAGATCGGCAGGGATCTCTCTCTTGGCGCTCCATGGCGTTCAGGTAAGATCTGTGGCCTTTTAGTTGTTTACTAGGCATAGTGCCATTCATTTTGTAGTGGCTGTGTCTGGTACTGCAGCTTAAATATATAGGGCTGAGCTATGTGTAGTACCAGGCACAGCCACTACAAACTGTACGGCGCTGCGTCTGGCCACAGCTGGTGTCTCTCCAATCATCTGATCGGTAGGGATGTCCTGAATTAAAGTTATTAAAAACTCCTTTAACAAAGCTCAATTATAATCAAATACATTATAAAATCTACACAACTTATATAAACATGAAAGAAGCAGCCCATGGGACTTAATTTAGGAAGTTCTAGACCACAAGTCACCCCGCCGCGTTACGTCTCCTCGTTTTTTTTATCCTGTTAATGAATGTACAATTGATTTAGACAACGGGATCGGGAGAAACGTCTTTAACTCCGCCGCGCCGTCCGTATTTCCTCCTTAATGAGAGCTGAGATTTGATTTTACCTTCATCTGAGTCCGATCAATAACGAAAAAAGAATCGGATTTACCAAACGCTGGCCGCAAAATTTAAGGTATTCATTATTAAGCAGCGAGGACGAGCGGTCGCTGTCTGTGCTGGAAACAATGCAGAAAATCACCGAGTAAATTATTCATCTAATAGGAGACGGTAATGGGAGTGATGGATGGGAGAGGAAGGGTCAGTGCGAAAGGAGAGGAAATATCCGGGCCGGACAAAAAGTCATCATTCACAGGGTCGGACAGGGGCCTTTTATACAGGACCATTATCTCCGGGAATTATCGTTACATCGTTCACATTTAAACGATAATAGTGTCATGTAAATGGGGACAACGATTAAACGACCAACGAGAAATCGTTCATTGTTCACTCGGTGCCGACGCCAAAATCATCACTAATCATTTGTTGTAGTTCTACATCGTCCCTTCCTCGATTGTGATCGTTTATCGTTAATTGATAAAAATCGTTAGACAGTCAAGCGTCAGCTCAGGATGACACTTAAATGCACAGAACATACACTGACTAAGGCTATGTTCACACAACGTCCCAAAAAGGAAAAAAGCGTCCGCTTTTTGCGGTTAAAAAGACGTCCGTTATTGCATCATTTTTAATTGGCTTGACTAAAATGCACTGAAGTCTATGGAATAACGGACGTCTTTTTTCACACATTGTATTGAATGCGTCCGCCTTAAAAGACATCCGTCATTCAAAAAAAAAAAGACGTCCGTTATTCCATAGACTTCAATTCATTTTATTCAAGTCACTTAGACGTCTTTTTAAACACAAAGGGGAGATTTCTCAAACTGGTGTAAAATAGAATTGTCTTAGTTGCCCCTAGCAACCAATCAGATTCCACCTTTCGTTCCTCACAGACTCTTTGGAAAATGAAAGGTGGAATCTGATTGGTTGCTAGGGGCAACTAAGACAATTCTATTTTACACCAGTTTGATAAATTTCCCCCAAAAAGCAGTCGCCTTTTTCATTTTTTGGGCGTTGTATGAACATAGCCTAAGGGGGATTTTTTTAATTTTCACTGATTAATCACAATCGATCACACACCTGAAATCATTCACCAGAACACACACAGAACGACAGTCGTTGGTTCTGATCAGTTACTAAGATCGATCACTCCTTCTGATCCCAGCAAAAGAAGGAACGATGTGTACCTACACGGAAGATTAGCGGATATTTAGTGAAAAATTAACGGACGATTAACGATCGTCCGATGTGATATGACCTTAATAAACAGCGCATTATAATAGGATCGGACAGAATACGGACATCGTGACATGGTGACTGGCAATGTACCAGACCATATAAAGCAGCACGCTGCACTATTACCTGATATTTGTGTAGGACCCTGTGACTTGAGGCACACACCACAGGTGTGACCCTGCCTAACACTGTGTGAGGGCAAAACTACTTCTCCTGTACAGTGCTCAAATAATACAACCATACAGTGCTCACATAACACTACCATACGGTGCTCACATAATACTACCATATGGTTCTCAAATAATACCACCATACAGTGCTCAAATAATAAAACCATACAGTGCTCAAATAATACTACCATATAGTGCTCAAATGATACTACTATATGGTGCTCAAATAATAAATAATACTAACATATAGTACTCATATAATACTACCATACAGTGCTCAAATAATACTACTATATAGTGCTCAAATAATACAACCATACAGTGCTCATATAATACTACCATACAGTGCTCAAATAATACTACTATATAGTGCTCAAATAATACAACCATACAGTGCTCATATAATACTACCATACGGTGAGTATATAATATTGTCATACAGTACTGAAATAATACTACCATACAGTGCTCACATAATACTACTATACGGTGCTCAAAAAATACAACCATACATTGCTCAAATAATACAACCATACAGTGCTCAAATATTATTATCATATAGTGCTCATATAATACTACCATACAGTGCTCAAATAAAACTACCATACAGTGCTCAGATAATACAACCATACAGTGCTCAAATAATACTACCATATGGTTCTCAAATAATACCACCATACAGTGCTCAAATAATACTACCATACAGTGCTCAAATAATACTACCATACAGTGCTCAAATAATACTACCATACAGTGCTCAAATAAAACTAGCATACAGTGCTCAGATAATACTACCATACAGTGCTCAAATAATACTACCATATGGTTCTCAAATAATACCACCATACAGTGCTCAAATAATACTACCATACAGTGCTCAAATAATACTACCATACAGTGCTCAAATAAAACTAGCATACAGTGCTCAGATAATACTACCATACAGTGCTCAAATAAAACTAGCATACAGTGCTCAGATAATACTACCATACAGTGCTCAAATAATACTACCATATGGTTCTCAAATAATACCACCATACGGTGCTCAAATAATACTACCATACAGTGCTCAAATAATACTACCATACAGTGCTCAAATAAAACTACCATACAGTGCTCAAATAATACTACCATACAGTGCTCAAATAATACTACCATACAGTGCTCAAATAAAACTACCATACAGTGCTCAAATAATACTACCATACAGTGCTCAAATAAAACTACCATACAGTGCTCAAATAATACTACCATACGGTGAGTATATAATATTGTCATACAGTGCCTAAACACATGCACCGTACAGTTCTCAATTAGTATTATCTGTATATTCTAGAATAAACCATACAGTGCCTAAATAACATACCCATGCTGAAATAATACTACCATAGAGTGCTGAAATAATTTCATACAGTGCTCAAATAATTATACTATACAGTGCACTACTGGTTCTGAAATAATACTTCCATATGGTGCTAAACTTCTACCCTCAGTCAGTGGTCCCATCAGGCCAGCCCAACCCCAGGGCTATAGAGAGAACACATCACAATGCCATGTACAGCCATATAACAGAGCTCTGGACTCAGGTTCTTTATGTTGATGCCAATGTGGCAGGGTCCAGTGTGTGGCGGACGTTCCAGTGTGTGGTGGACGTTCCAGTGTATTTTCGCCTTTGTCCTTTTGGCCTTAATTGAAGCTCTTTATTTTTAGGGTTTGGAAGGACCCAGCGGGCCGCCAGGATCTCCTGGACCAGTAGGTTCCCCCGTAAGTAAAACTATTGCTTCATGTCTATCCATCAGTTCTCCATAGTGATAAGATTCTTTTATACCTTCTGTGGTTTTATGGTTTTTCCTATTTTTTTTTATTTCAGGGTTTACAAGGAGAACGAGGTGAAAGAGGAGGGCGAGGAGAGAAGGTAGGGTTAGACTCAACTCAATGGCCTCTGGTTTATTAGTCTACTTCAAACCACTGGAAAAAAAAAAATCAACAAAGCAAAAATTCCATAAATTGAACAATTTACGGTAAATGGAAATTTTTGAAGTATTAAGTATTGAAAGTCTTGGATAGTTATGAATGGTTTATTGAATGGTCGCCAAGTCAATGTAAGATGAGACGATACACACATCACCGATCCCGACTGCTGCCATATCAGTGGTCCCCAGGTTCCTACCTATCACCTTTTCCTGGTCATGTGACAACATAGAAAATTTTTCATTGGGGCAGGTCACCTCTGTGGCCAATGATTGGCTGATCAATCTGTTTAAGGGTGCCCATATAGAATACCAAAGAGTGAAGATCGTGGGGACCCGGGGAGCATCAGAAGCAGTGGCAGCAAGGGAAGGTAAATACCTCCAGACTGTGCCCTTTTTTATCCCACTAGACAACCCCTTTAATGGATCAGTTTCCAATAGTATTGAGAATGTTTGGGTGAGCATAGTGCTTGATGAAGCATCGGAGTTGAGCTTGATGCCCGACCCAGCACCCCGGGGTGCTTGAGGGTTTTTTAAAATATTTGCTACTGTACAGTTTCGGAAGAAGCCATATTAACTTGTCTGCGCTCCTCCTGATGGACAGGTAAGTATGACTAGCGCTAACTATTGTTATTTTTTTGGTTCCAATTTTTGTAAATTTTTGTCCCTTGAAGGCACATGTAAACTAAATATACAAAAATTTGAAGGAAACAATGTAATAGGTTTCTGCAAGGCACATTAGAACGTCAGAACTTAGAACTTTCGTTTAAACATGCCTTCAAGGTATGAAATGTACAGAAATTTCAATAAAGTTAACCAGGC
The DNA here is from genome assembly GCF_027789765.1 of Dendropsophus ebraccatus. Classification (NCBI taxonomy): domain Eukaryota; kingdom Metazoa; phylum Chordata; class Amphibia; order Anura; family Hylidae; genus Dendropsophus; species Dendropsophus ebraccatus. Next base: position 12,854,153 of record NC_091455.1, read on the forward strand.
ATTTTAGCGTCTGGGGGGCATCTGGTTAAATGCTCCAGTCACCCATTAAATTCAATGGGGCTTGTAACTCGAATGGAGAATTGAAAAATTCTTGATTGGAGTATTGAACTCTTGAGCATTTAGGTGCTTGCTCAACACTAGCCGCCATAACTGCTTATCCCATCTACAGTATCGGGGATAGGTAGCTGATCGGTACGGTTCTGACTCTTGGGAACCCCAACTGTGGTCAAATTTCCAGAGTATATAGAGCATGGATGCTCGGCCTGGGCCCTTTACATGGGCCAAGGAGCTCCGGATAGCGAGCAGCAATCTCTGTGATCGGCATTCACTTACAGAGCTCAAATGTGTGGCTGGGCCACACGAACGATCTCTTGATCATTTGTGCTTCTTTGAAACATATCCTTATAGTCTGCACACCATCTACTCAGGGCAATGTATGGCCAACAAGGATGTCATTGGCTGAACAAGAGATGCAATCAGCCAAGGATCCACCGATTTCTTGTTTGTCAGCTGATCGCTGGCCCTTTTACATCATCTAGTTGATGGCAAAGGGGTGTGCCTACAAAGCTCATTTCCCTGAAAATTGGACCATGTAAAAGGGGTACTCCACTCAGGTACAGATACATATTGAGTCATCCCCCCTCCTAGAGACTGAGAATTCTTTCCATACTAACTAGCTGATCGTGGGGGTCTCAGCTGATCACAACCACTGTTTTACTCACCCTCTATGGGGCGGCCAAACATTGCTGAGTTCAGTGCTTTGCAGTGTAAAAGTCCCCTAGGGTCCTTTAAAGGTGTATTCTGCTCAGGTAAAGTACATGTTAAATCACCCCCCCCCCCCCCGGAGACTAACTTGTTATTATCTATTCAGTCTCCTTTCCCCAGTTCTGATCTGCTGCTTTCTGCTGAAGACATAGAAAACTGTGTGAGCTGTTCTTTCCATCTCCTCTCTGATCTCCCTCCTCCTTCCTCTCTTCCGAGAAGCTCATGTATACAGCTTCCCTGGCCGGCTGTCTTTGCACTCTGTAAGGGCGGGTTAAGACTACGGTATTCTCGTGGATAAATTCCGCCATATTCCGTTGCCTGTACGCGCTTACGGTCGCGCGCCTTTCCGCCTGTGCCATAGACACCATTCTATACACGGGCGGATTCCGCATTCCGCCGAAAGAATTGACACGTTAATTCTTTCGGCGGATAGTGGAATCAGCCGGCTCATAGAATGGTGTTGGCGGAAAGGCACGCGGCCGTGAGCGTGTACAGGCAACGGAATTCAGCGGAATTTATCAGTGAGAATTCCGTAGTCTGAACCCGCCCTCATGCCAGGAGGGTTGCTGGTGACCTCAGTGTGGTTAACCCTCCTGACATTACAGAGTGCAGAGACAGCCAGCCAGGGAGGCTGTATACATGAGCTTCTCAGAAAGGAGGTGGGAGGAGGGGGGGATGGAGAACAGCTCACACACAGTTTCCTGTGTCTTCAGCAAAAAGCAGCAGTTGAGAACTGGGGGAAGGAGACTAAATAAGTATTGAGGGAGATGGAAAACAGCTCACGCATTTTTCTGTGTCTTTAGCAGAAAGCAGCAGTTGAGAACTGGGGGAAGGAGACTGAAGTATGGAAGAAATTCTTAGTCTCCAGGAGGGGAGAAGATTCAGACAGTATGTTCTTTACCGTTATAGCTCCTTTATCTATAAATCTACAGTGTTTGATTTTCAGAGACGTGGCGTTTCAGCTTCTCCTCCACCGTATAACACGTCGCCAGACTAATCGCTTTTAATCAAACGTGACCACTTATCACCCTCCATCTATGTTTAGAACGATCCGTATAAATTTATTTTTTTTCGCGTCGTTCCGAGACCCTCGTTTCCCCAGACCTAATTACACCGGCGCACAATCTTCACTCCCCCAATAAATTATTACGAATCTGCAGGGAGACTATTACGCCACGCCGAAATATGTTATAAAGCAGTCAATTTGATTAGCCTCTCTACGCATTACGCCGCCGCTTCAAATTTCACCGAAACATTTTCATTTCTCATTAAACAATATGAGCGGAAATGGCCTAAAGTATGTGAACACCTCCATCCATTATAATGGGACTAAGTGGAGGCCATTATCATGGGGGAGAATATAAATGGAGAGCGCCGGGGCCCCCGCAGTGTTATATACACCTGGGAAATAACTCTCTGCAAATAGAATTATCCCCGCTCGCTACATTAATACAATTTAATACGGTATTATTGTCTTATACCTATTCATTAGGGAGGGTGATGGATTGACGGAGCGAGATGAGCCCGAAATGCCGGATGGAAATTTTTATTTTATTTATTTTTTTATGTAAATGATGGGTGATTTATAGATGTAATTCTATCCAATATTGGAAATTAGCTGGTGACCTTAGAAGGTAAAAAAAAAAAAAAAGGGGGTTTGAGGGTGAATTATGTGTACAGATGTAATTGGTCCCATTGGAAAGAACGCGACGTACCGCGCGTGTTACATTCAGGATGCAGAGCGTGATATTAAACACAAGGCGATTAGTAGAATTTATTCCTCGGGTTGTAAGAAAAGCAAAAAATATTCCAATAAATATTGCCTTATATACAGCATTACTTATCAACATCATTCATCTAAACAGCACACCAAGTGGACAGGAGTGGTACTGCAAGAAAAAAAATAATTTAAAGGATTTCTACTGATAACTGAATAATGATCTGATTTATGGGACCCCCAACTGATCAGCAGGTCATAGGAACGGCTAGTAGAGATGTCAGTATACGCATCCGGTTAGACTAGGCTCTGCCATAAAGGATAGATATGGGGAAGTGTGGTGTAGTTTACTGAAGATGACTTCACTCATGATAAGGTGCGGCACAGTCACATATTAGGGGGACGTACAGTAAAAGCCACTAGACACTAACTATGACTTTAAGCCAACAAAGAGTTAAAGTAGTACTCCAGGCAGGCCTATATATATATATATATATATATATATATATATATATATATATACACGGTATGTATATATATATATATATATATATATATATATTCCCAGGAAAAGGTCATTTGAAAATAATAAGGTGTACTTACCTCCCTGGCTCCCGCAGCGCTACCGGTATCGTCACAGGCCAATCAGCAATGGAGGCGGGACAGCGCTGCAGCCTCTGATTAACTGGGTGGGCCTGCAACATCACGGCCCCAGGATCTATAAGATCGGTAAGATACCGGTGGTGCTGTGGGAGCCAGGGAGGTAAGTACACTTTATTATTTTCACCCATCCTATTCCCGTGCATATATTAAAAAACTCTCCTGTTCGGAGTACCCCTTTAAGTATAACAGGAGAGTCCTTGTACACCTTTTCCCCTTCATGTCTTGCCATTTTTCTCTGCCTGGGAACAGGTTCAGGTTCTTAAGTGTGCATTCACACGTACAGGATCCGCAGCAGATTTGATGGCCCAGATTTGACTTGCTTTGAATCTCCAACTTCAAATCAAATCTGCTGCGGATCCTGTATGTGTGAACGCACCCTCAAGGCAGACTTGTCCTCTCGGCATGGAAGCGGCCCTGGGTAAATCCTTCTTGACTCCATATGACGCCACTTCAGTGTATACAAAACTCCTTGTGTGTGGCAGTGTGCAAGCATATAAGGGTGTACACAAGGGAACGTTCCGCACCCAGACACTGTGTAAGACACTTTGCAATACATATTTATCAGTCACGCAACATCTTTAGGGATACAGGTATCAGGACACTGCAGCCCTCCAGCTGTTTCAAAACTACAACTCCCATCATGCCCTGACACCCTTCCCCAACCTACCTCTCTACAGCTGTTACATAAGCACAGCTTCCACCTCACCCTGACAGCCTTCAGCTCTTCTGCAACGGTTGGAGAACGCTGCTTTAGGGATTTAAAGGGTTAAAGGGAAAGAGCCCTTTGTTATTGCATATGAATTTATCATATTTCACAAATGTTGTAAAATCCGACAGTTAAACAATTCAGGTGAATAAATTATTTCGTTTTATTATATATGGCGCAGAACTATGGTTCGGTAGCAGATCATAAAGATTACTACTGCCCCCTGGTGGTCCTGGGAAAAATTATACATCAAAATCGATGTAAAAAATTCTCTGAACTCAAAGCATCAAGTTATTAAATAATGGGGGGGAGGGGAGGTGGGCGGACTAACTAGGGTATATAGAAGAAGGTGACATGGGAAATACTTTAAGGTAGTATAACTATTCTAAAAGTATATATATAAAAGACATCTGAGACCAGCAGAGCCAAGGAACCAAAAAAATGTTTCCCTCAAAAGTGCAAGAGCTACAGCTCTTAAAGGGGTTGTCCAGGGTTAAAACACGCAAAAAGTCAGCTTTCTTCCCAAAACAGCGCCACACTTGTCCTCAGGTTGTGTGCGGTATTACAATTCAGCTCCATTCATACCAATCTTAACCTGAGGACAAGGGTGGCGCTGTTTCTGGAAGAAAGCAGCCATAAGTGTTTGATTATGGGGGTTCGATCACTGGAGCTCGCACAGCCATGAAGATAGCTGAGTACAGCACTTTTCTATCTTCCTCCTATTAGATCCAGCTAGGGCGACCCCTGTTCTTGTGATCAGTGAGGGTCCAGCGGATGGGTGATGTGTGGATGAGGGTTGTTGATAGGAGTCCCGAGCTGCAGCTTCTCTATTATGTGGATTGGTGGGGGCCTAGAAGCCTCTATCCTAGAGATATGTTCTCCCTTCTTTGGGTTAGAATCCAAATTTTTTTCTTTGAAATTAACTGATGTCAGAAAGTTATATAGACTTGTCATTCACTTTTATTTAAAAATCTCCAGTATCTTCCAATACTTATCAGCTGCTGTATGCCCTGCAGGAAGTGGTGTATTCTCTCCAGTCTGACACAGTGCTCTCTGCTGCCTCTTCTGTCCATGTCAGAAACTGTCCAGAGCAGGAGAAGTTTTCTATGGGGATTTGCTGCTGCTCTGGACAGTTCCTGACATGGACAGAGGTGACAGCAGAGAGCACTGTGTCAGACTGGAAAGAATACATCACTTCCTGCAGGACATACAGCAGCTGATTAGTATTGGAAGACTGGAGATTTAGAAGCAAATTACAAATCTATATAACTTTCTGACACTAATTTTGCTGGAGTACTTTCCTCTATTATTTTCTGAATGGTAAAACGTTCTTGGTTCCCACCCAGCTTTCCCAGAAGCAGATGGAGTGTTGTGACCTGCTGTACTGAGAGGCTGCAGCCAGGATTACAATGCTCTCCAGTTGCTGTCAGCACTATATATATATATATATATATATATATATATATATATATATACTGTATATTGGCACCCCATCCTCACCCACACCCTGTGCCCATCTATGAGAGGCTATCATTAAGCTGGAGCTTTGGGGCTATATCTGCAGCAGCGGCCTCAGGGGTCCCGGAGGAGGATGAGTAATCCGCCGACGATAGGGAAAGTTGTTGTGGGTGGAAATAATGACTCTATTCAATGAAACATCAAATGCAAATCAAAGGGATCTCCTGGTTTTTATACGCACAATATCAACCACATCAAACAGAGGAAAAAATAGGATTTCCTATAGAAAGAAAGAGACAGCAAATAAATATAGGAAAGGATTGTGAGTCATAAGCAGGATCTGATGAGAGACAATGGCTGACGGAGGAGGGGGTCACCACGGGGGGCCGGATGTAGTGCTGGATAACTCCATATAACATGTCTATAGGGGGCAGTACAGAGCTCAAAATCCCCTGCACTTCAATGTAAAGCAATACCAGCAGCAACCACTAGGGGACCTCACACAGTACAGTATTAAAATACTTCCTAATATAGTGTCTTCAGCCAGCTCCTAGGCTCCCCCTACTGGTGATTGCAGGCAGACACATTTGTATCACTTTCTTCTGTAGGGGATTTCACACAGATTTTATCCAATTCAAGAAGAGTTAGGAGGTCAGGGTTAGGATTATTAGGGTTAGAAATAGAGTTAGTAGGGATAGGTTTAAGGGGGTAATGACTCTCCTTAAGGAGAGCCCGTCTCAAGGACGTGTGGAGACTTACAGACCATTGCTGCTCCACTAGGAATTCTGGGAAGAAAGAATATGCAAAGTAGCTCTCACACCTCTTAAGCAAAGAGATATCCCTTCAAATCAAGTCTCGCTCAGTCAGGGAGCCTTAGAACAATGTTCTAAGGCTCCTTGACTGTGCGAGACTTGACTTGAAGGGATATCTCTTTGCTTAAGAGGTGTGAGAGCTACTTTGCATATTCTTTCTTCCTAGGGATAGGTTTGTAAGTATAGGATTAATAGGGTTAGTCCGATTAGTGTTAAGGGGAAATTTAAGAAGACCGGTGTACGAGTAAGTTGGTGTTAAGTTAGGGTTAGGGGTTACACATATAGATAACAGGTACATATCAGTAGGTTCGAACCCTTTAAGGTTAATAGGTTAAGAATTAGGATTAGAAGGATAAGTAGGGTTAGAGTTAGTAGTGTTAGTAGGGTTGGTGTTAGGATTAGTAGGGTTAGTAGAATTAGGATTTGGTAGGGTTAGGGTTGGGATTGATAGGGTTAGGGTTGGTGTCAGGATTAGCAGGGTTATGGATAGTAGGGTTTGAACTGCTAGGTTGATGGTTAGGATTAGAAGGATAAGTAGGGTTAGAGTTAGTAGTGTTAGAAGGGTTAGTGTTAGGATTGATAGGGTTAGGGTTAGTAGAGTTAGGATTGATAGGGTTAGGGTTGGTGTTAGGATTAGTAGCCTTAGGGTTAGTAGAATAAGGTTAGTAGTGTTAGTAGGATTGTTGTTAGGATTGGTAGGGTTATGGATAGTAGGGTTAGCACTATTGAGATGATGGTTAGGATTAGAAGAATATGTAAGGTTAGAGTTAGTAGGGTTAGTAGAGTTGGGATTGATAGAGAAAGGGTTGGGATTGATAGAGTTAGGGCTGGTGTTAGGATTAGTTGGGTTAGGGTTAGTACAATAAGAGTTGATAGGGTAAGGGTTAGGGTTAGAAGGATAAGTAGGGTTAGAGATAGTAGGGTTAGTGTTGGAATTAGAAGGGTTAGGACTGATAGGGTGATGGTTACAATTCGTAGGATAAGTAGGGTTAGGGTTTGTGTTAGGATTAGTAAGATAGGTAGGGTTGGAGTTAGTATGGTTAGGGTTTGTGTTAGGATTAGTAAGGTTAGGGTTGATAGGGTGATGGTTAGGAATAATAGTATAAGTAGGGTTAGGATTAGTAGAGTTAGGGTTGGTGTTAGGATAAGTACGGTTAGGGACAGTAGGGTTAGGATTAGTAGGAAAAGTAGTGTTAGGGACAATAGGCTTAGGATTAGTAGGATAAGTAGAGTTAGGATTAGTAGGATAAGTAGTGTTAGGGTTAGGATTAGTAGGATTAGTAGTGTTAGGGACAGTATGGTTAGGTGCAGTAGGATAAGTAGGGTTAGGTGCAGTAGGGTTAGGATTAGTAGGATAAGTGGGGTTAGGGTTATCTTGTGTTGCCGGTACGCAGCTGGATAGTAGTTGGATACAGTCACACATAACTTTTCGGGACAGTAGGGTTAGGATTAGTAGGATAAGTAGTGTTAGGGACAGTAGGGTTAGGATTAGTAGGATAAGTAGGGTTAGGTGCAGTAGGGTTACATGCAGTAGGATAAGTGGGGTTAGGTGCAGTAGGGTTAGGATTAGTAGGATAAGTGGGGCTAGGTGCAGTAGGGTTAGGATTAGTAGGATAAGTGGAGTTAGGTGCAGTAGGAGAAGTAGTGTTAGGGACAGTAGGGTTAAGTGCAGTAGGATAAGTAGGGTTAGGTGCAGTAGGGTTAGGATTAGTAGGATAAGTGGAGTTAGGTGCAGTAGAATTAGGTGCAGTAGGATAAGTAGTGTTAGGGACAGTAGGGTTAGGTGCAGTAGGATAAGTAGGGTTAGGTGCAGTAGGGTTAGGATTAGTAGGATAAGTAGGGTTAGGTGCAGTAGGGTTAGGATTAGTAGGATTAGTAGTGTTAGGGACAGTAGGGTTAGGTGCAGTAGGGTTAGGATTAGTAGGATAAGTAGGGTTAGGTGCAGTAGGGTTAGGTGCAGTAGGATAAGTAGGGTTAGGTGCAGTAGGGTTAGGTGCAGTAGGATAAGTAGTGTTAGGGACAGTAGGGTTAGGTGCAGTAAGGTTAGGATTAGTAGGATAAGTAGGGTTAGGGTTATCCTGTGTTGTCAGTATGTAGCTGGATATTGGATACAGTCACACACAACTTTTCGGGACAGTAGGGGCATTGTCTGTGGATGATCAGATTTGTTTCCTCGTCTCCCATCCCCCGTAAAGGATTCATCCTTACAGTCTGCTGTGCCTGCCGCTCTATGGTAGGGGTTACAGTTTCTGCTTTAATTCCCCAGAGCTAAATGTGGACATTCTGGAAATAGATAATTTGCGGAGAGGAGAGCGGGATGAGCAGGTCCCGGTGTGTCTCCTGGGTCGGCGTGAATCCTTTCTCTGTCGGCGTGCAGCTGTGTCCTGTCCATTATCCAGGCCTCCTCCGGTGCAGAGCCAGGGGAGGGGATGAGAGTCACTGAGTCACCGCCACAAGCTTCCTTTTATCTGCTCCGCTACTGTACAGGAATACTGTATACTTATACACCCCCATATATACCAAACTGACTAATGCTGCTTCTGACAAGTTACAGAAACTTTTACTCAGACTTTGTGGGGGAGCTGGGTGACAACCTGTATGGCCGGTATTATATCATCTATACACCTACCTGTCCCCATACCAGTATAATATCTGTACTGTGCCATATAGGACCTGGACTAGTGGGCTCCATTATACCCAAGAGATGGGATCTGACACTGAGAACCAGGACCAAGAAGTGGTCTATTTATCTATCTATCTCCTATCTATCTATCTATCTATCTATCTATCTATCTACCTATCTATCTATCTATCTATCTATCTATCTATCTATCTATCTATCTATTTATCTATCTTCTATCTATCTATCTCCTATCTATCTATCTCCTATCTATCTATCTATCTATCTATCTATCTATCTATCTACCTATCTATCTATCTATCTATCTATCTATCTACCTATCTATCTATCTATTTATCTATCTTCTATCTATCTATCTATCTATTTATCTATCTATCTATCTCCTATCTATCTATCTATCTCCTATCTATCTATCTATCTATCTATCTCCTATCTATCTATCTATCTATGTATCTATCTATCTATCTATCTATCTCCTATCTATCTATCTATCTATCTATCTATCTATCTCCTATCTATCTATCTATCTATCTATCTATCTATCTATCTATCTATCTCCTATCTATCTATCTATCTATCTATCTATCTATCTATCTATCTTCTATCTATCTATCTATCTATCTATCTATCTATCTATCTATCTATCATCTATCTATCTATCTCCTATCTATCTATCTCCTGTCTATTTCCTATCTATCTATCTATCTATCTATCTATCTATCTATCTATCTATCTATCTATCTCCTATCTATCTATCTATCTATCTATCTATCTATCTATCTATCTCCTATCTATCTATCTCCTATCTATCTATCTATCTATCTCCTATCTATCTATCTATCTATCTATCTCCTATCTATCTATCTATCTATCTATCTATCTATCTATCTATCTATCTATCTATCTATCTTCACAGTGAGTATTTCTCACACCTGTATGGTATAATTACGGTGATGGCGGCTGATCTGCCGCCGCTCCATTGCACATCACCTTTCTGCCTCTTCCTTTATGTAGAATACGATAATAGAATTAAAGTCTCCTTATGAAATATCAATAACTCATTTACTCCGTATTACGAGAACGCTAATCCGCTCGGTAAATTGCTACAAACTCATTCCAACAGTAAGAGAAGAAAGGGCTGCCATGGCCGCTCCATAATTCAGATGTCTGGAAGTGTCTCCGAGCTTCAATCACTCTCCCAATGAAAGGCAAGACACCTCGGAGGAGGAGAAGGGCTGAGCGGCTGGACGGGCTCCGTCTCTCCCGTCTCTCCTCTTATTGCGCTATCACACATCACCGGGGTCGGGAATTAGTTTTTGCCTTTGATACATTGAGAATGGAACCTCGACATCGCTCCATATTACACTCCTCACATTGTGTGACTTTACCTGGAAGAAAGTATTCTGGTGACTTTTAACTCCTTCAGGACTTTTCCGCGTAACTCTCTAAAGCGGCTCTAAGGGGGTTATACTGTGGGGGGCGCAGTCACTGGCATCTGAGGCTAATACCCTGTTTCCCTGAAAATAAGATCTAGTAAAGGTTTTGCTGTATTGCTTAATATAAGGCCTCCTCTGAAAGAAAGACCTAGCTTCACCTGCATGCAAGATATGAAGACCATCACCTGCCGCCATCCCCGATGTTCCCTACCGCCAGATGTAAAGGTGCACATTGTCTGCCGTTATCCAGTCACCTGCCGCCATACTGTACACTGTACCTGCTATGCTGTACGAGTGTGCTGTGGTGAGCCTACTGATGGCCGGAAGCCACCATACTGTATGCTGTCCCTGCTGTGCTGTACGAGTGTGCTGCGGTGAGCTCCCCCAGGTGGCCTGGAGCCGCCATACTGTACACTGTCCCTGCTTTTCTGTACAAGTGTGCTGTGGTGAACTGCCCCTGGTGGCAGGAATCCACCATACTGTACGCTCTGTCCCTGCTGTGCTGTATGAGTGTGCTGTTGTGAGCTCCTCCTGGTGGCTGTAAGCCGCCATACTGTACACTGTCCCTGCTTTGCTGTATGAGTGTGCTGTGGTGAGCTCCCCCTAGTGGCCAGAAGCAGCCATACTGTACACTCTGTCCCTGCTGTGCTGTACGAGTATGCTGTGGTGAGCTCCCCCTTGGGGCTGGATGCCGCCATACTATACACTCTGTCCCTGCTCTGCATGGGACATATGAATTCTTCTTCATGGAAAATAAGACCTAGTGTATCTATGGGAGCAAAAATTAATATAATAATATATATTGTTTTCAGGGAAATGTGGTAGAGGGGGCACTAGCACTTTATGGAGGGTGCATGGTATTGATACTGTTACTATTTAGGGCCCCCAGGTCTTATATGTATAGACAGTCCTACATACCCTACACCAACCACAACCATTGCATGCTACAGCACCGACGCTCCCCCCAGGTTCCGTCCGCTCACACTTGGGGTCCATTATATTGGCACCAAATGCATCATTATTTTTGGTATCAAAATGGAGATATTAACCCCAAACCCATCAGTTCCCAAAGTAAGCCATACTGATTGGGGAGACTATAGTTCCTGCAGTATTTATGTAATCGATGCAGATTATGATGCAGGTGTGAACACAACCTTACCGGGTATTACTCTACAAGGATAAAAGTTCTTCCGGTAAGAGTGTCTCTTCCAGTAGACGGGCGTCCATGTGGCAGCACTTGCTGTATCAGCATCCCGGAGGCCTATTAATAATGAAGTTGATTGAATATTTTTATAGCGTGCCCAGAACTCATTCAATATTCATTATATAATCAGATTACCCAGCAAATACATAAACATCCTGCAGATCTGATGCCGCGAGACATGATTCAATTTCACCTAACTTTAAAATGAGCAGACCTGGCGATCTGACACCGGAGGGAATTTATCATCCAGAAAGGCTGCCCTCACATTAGAGCATCTGATCCATAAAGGAACAAGACTGAAGTAATAGATACAGAAAGAGACACCAGGAGGTCACTCCGACCGACCCAATACAGGGGGATTAGAGAGGCTGCAGCGCCCTTGTCTTCTATCTACAGGTTTTCTTCACATTTAGCAATTGAACCAAAAACAATAATAATATTAAAAAAGTAAAAATAAAAATAAAAACTAAAATATATATATTTTATTAGGCGCTGCAGCCATCAGTTGGCCTAGTAAAGGTAAATGCTGATTGGCCGACAGCCGTGCACTCCCCTGTGCAGTGTTGCAGATGAGTGAACTTACTGATAAAAAGGTTCCACAGAAGTATAAGCAGCCAGATGGGGCACTAACCAGGCCGCTAGGGCTGCGAAATTAAAATTAAAATGGAAAGCACACATAATGTGTAGCTGTCATTTAAAATATTTTTGCAGAAATCAAAAGTACAGGCGATTTTAAAGGGGTACTCCAGAGGGGGGGCATTTTTTTCCTGGGACCGGGGAGAAGGTGGCTGAGGGAAACGACGTCCACTCACCTCCCCGGTTTCAGCGGCGGGTCCCGCATCGCGGCGCTCAGGTCCCCGGTTCCTGGATGCTTCCTGGTATCTGACGTGGGCCCGAGACAATACGTCTCAGGTCCGCTCAGCCAGTCAGTGACAGAGGCGGGATCTGAGCGGGCTAGAAAACGGATCCCGCCTCCGCCACTGACTGTCTTGGGCACGTGTCAGACACAAGGAAGCAGCCGGGAACCAAGGGGGATGAATGAGGAGGGAGAGCAAACAAGCAGCTGTACAGTTTGGAGACTGTCTGGGCAGATAAAACACTGGATTCACACATCAGAAAGGTCAGTGCTTATATGGGATCTTGGTGAGGTAAGATTGCAGGATGTAGTGTTGTGCAGGGCTGCCTTTTCTCCTCTCTGTGCTCCTCATCTCCTTTGGCCCCTCCCCCTCCATAGAGCTTAATGGACACAGAAATCCTGCTTCTTCTGAAGTGGTGGTGGTGGTGGGGGTGGGGGTGGGGGGGGGGGTGGGAAGCTGTAAAACGGCTATTTGAGTAAAGAACTTTTTTTAAATCGCTTGTCCTATTGGTACTTATTGATTTCTGAAAAGTAACATTTACATGTTGGTTAGACTTTGACTACACATTTGCTGTGGTTATTTTTTATATGTCATGACAGATACATTTTAAGATAAGCCTTTGATTGCTTTTGCCATTACATATACTTTTGTCCTTTCCTTTAGTAGAATCTGTTCCATATCTAACCTTTTATATTTTTTATATAGGGGGAAAGGGGCATTGACGGGTTTCCTGGTAAGCCAGGTCTGGAAGGAAAAGAGGTGAGTGATACATTATTATCCGATTATTATTATTATTATATTTTAGCAATATTGTATAATCTGTCATTTGTTGATCACTTACCTTTGTGTATTTCATTACAGGGTATAAAAGGAAGCATCGGATTGCCAGGTCTTAAGGGGCTGAAAGGAGACAGGGTGAGTGTGAGGCCCATGGCGGTGCCACTTACATCTACTCTAAGACCATCACTTGTCCCAACTATATAGATTAGGTGATTTTTATTTTTATAAAACTTTTCATTACTAGATAATATAAAACCTGACCAGTCATCTCTGTCCCTCACTGCCTTGGGCTGGAGTTTTCCCGCTGCCCGTGACATGCTGCATGCTGCTGCACCAAACACAGCTTGCTGCTTCTCCTGCACCTTGTTATGTATTTTACACCTGAATCCGAATCACAATGGTCTTCAGAAGATGGAACCATCCTTGTACCTCTTCTGGTAGAGCCCTTTTGCTTATCCATCTTGGGAAGGCGTCCACCATCAGAGCCAGTCTCTCCAGACACAAAACAAGCCTGATAGGAAACTATAGAATCTGCCTTGTCACCAGATTCCATCTGATCTTTTTATACCACACTGGTGGGAAAAGATACTGAATGGTTGTCCAGAGATGTATCTAGGCTTTCCTTCATCCAGGGTAAAGGTTTATGTCCCCTGAGGATCCCACTATTTGATGCGGGAAACACGTCGGGACTCAAATTCAAATTATTCATATACAGTAGGTGCAGCCCAGGGGTGTAGCTAAGCTAGTGTTTCAACACTAGCTTAGCTACACCCCTGGGCTGCACCTATATGAATAATCCATCACCCGGTATATCTATTTCTAGTCTTGTTACCACTAAGGCTTCCATAGTGTTAGGATTTGAGTTTTTATAGACTGCTAAATGGCAAAACTATATGTCTATTAATATTTTACTTAGATTTTACTTACATATGTGATAGTGACAATGTAACCTATGGTATTTCTTTCTTTCTTTTTTTTTTTTTTTTTGTAGGGTGAAAAAGGTGAAGGGGGACCCCCGGGATTACCTGGAAGTGTGGTAAGTATCATCTTTTTGTCTTTTTTTAGCATTGTGTAAAAAAACAAAACAATCTAGAAATAATAAAAATAATCTATTTAGAATGCGAAGAAAGGAAAGAAGGTGGAAAAGATGGAAGTATAATGTGTCCGCTTGTTTTTTTTTTCTGTAGGTTCAGATGGAAGGACTGAAGGGAGAACAGGTAAGCTGCCTCTTATATATTGGAGTATTTATTATATATATATATATATATATATATATATATATATATATATATATATATATATAGTATATGTATTCCTTATCGGGTGTAAATATTACAGCTGTGATACTAAATGTATAAAGGGATATTCCCTTCTCGAACCACCACCGATGACACCAGAACCTCTTATCCCTTTCATGCTGCGTGACCCATTGGTGGGGTGGGGGAAGCTGCCAGCGACCACCCTGATGACTTGATCCGGGATGACAGGTCCCCTTTTATAGAGGGCTTCTCCTTTGTAGTGTGGCTGCTGAAGGAGCCTCTTGCTTTGGCTAGGTTCACACTGCGTTTTCAGCATCCGTTTAACGGATACGTTTTTTTTAACGTCCAGAAAAATAGGGTCAGCAACGTTTTTTGGTCCGTTTTGGTCCGCCAAAAAAAACGGATCCGTTTTTTTTTATAATGGAAGTCAATGGAAAAACGGATGCACACAAATGAATCCGTTTTTTGCAATCCGTTTTTCATGCGTTTTTGCAAAAAACGGATGCGTTAAACGGAGGCTGAAAACGCAGTGTGAACCTAGCCTTTGGAGGACCCGTCCTATTCACGCATCACATGGACGCCTATTAGTTTTAACTGTGTAATGCTTCCTTTGCCCTGTGGTGGCGCTGTAGGAAAAATTGAGCACGTGTTGCCAAGATCAGCTGATCAATGGGGATCCTGTTACTAGGTCTCTCTGATATCAGTCTATGCTTGGGTGACCTTTCTAAAGGCGGCCGTACTCCTGTCAGCCACCATTTATCTCTCCTGTCCTCCCCATAAACAGCGAGCCTGTATTCTCTATGGGGAAGGGAGGGCTGGAGAGCTCTGTCTGCAGCTTATCTCTCCCAGAACAAAGGGGTCCGGCATTGCATTTCCATCACACCGGACCTCAGCATCATCTCATCCTTTCTGATCATCCTAAACTATTGGTGTGTGGTCTTCAGTGTGATTTTTCTTGTTTCAGGGATCACCCGGACCACGCGGACCCCCAGGTCTTGTCGGGCAGCCTGGACCACAAGTAGGTCTCTAATAACAAGAACAATAAAACCATAAAATAACATTGATGTCTATCTGAGCTCCGGTAATGAACATCCCTTCTCCTAACCCAATCATTCAGCATTTTATTCTTCAAAGCTGCATAAGTTGGATGGCGCCCTAGCTATAGGTCATAGGTATAACCATGTGTTCCCTGCAGTCCTAGGGCGGCATCCAACTTCTCCAAAATCCATAAGTCAAATGCCGTTCAGGTTTGAGGAACGCTGCCAACCCCAAACAGTTTGGCAACTCTGCTCAACACATCTGCCGACGGCTCTGATGACTAATTCCAAGACCAACGCCATTACTGTATTATATATTACGCAAATAATTCTCCTCCGGAAGAGGAAACGACTATTGCTATCACTATTACACTCCTTCTATTACTGCAGCTGATACTGTTATTACTGTCACTGCTAAGACTACTGCTATCACTATTACACTACTTCTATTACTGCAGCTGATACTGTTATTACTGGTACTGCTAAGACTACTGCTATCACTATTACACTCCTTCTATTACTGCAGCTGATACTGTTATTACTGTCACTGCTAAGACTACTGCTATCACTATTACACTCCTTCTATTACTGCAGCTGATACTGTTATTACTGGTACTGCTAAGACTACTGCTATCACTATTACACTGCTTCTATTACTGCAGCTGATACTGTTATTACTGTCAATGCTAAGACTACTGCTATCACTATTACACTACTTCTATTACTGCAGCTGATACTGTTATTACTGGTACTGCTAAGACTACTGCTATCACTATTACACTACTTCTATTACTGCAGCTGATACTGTTATTACTGGTACTGCTAAGACTATTGCTATCACTATTACACTGCTTCTATTACTGCAGCTGATACTGTTATTACTGTCAATGCTAAGACTACTGCTATCACTATTACACTCCTTCTATTACTGCAGCTGATACTGTTATTACTGTCAATGCTAAGACTACTGCTATCACTATTACACTCCTTCTATTACTGCAGCTGATACTGTTATTACTGTCAATGCTAAGACTACTGCTATCACTATTACACTCCTTCTATTACTGCAGCTGATACTATTATTACTGTCACTGCTAAGACTACTGCTATCACTATTACACTGCTTCTATTACTGCAGCTGATACTGTTATTACTGTCAATGCTAAGACTACTGCTATCACTATTACACTACTTCTATTACTGCAGCTGATACTGTTATTACTGGTACTGCTAAGACTACTGCTATCACTATTACACTACTTCTATTACTGCAGCTGATACTGTTATTACTGTCAATGCTAAGACTACTGCTATCACTATTACACTACTTCTGTTACTGCAGCTGATACTGTTATTACTGTCACTGCTAAGATAAATGCTAATATTATTACACTTCTTCTATTACTGCAGCTGATACTGTTATTACTGTCACTTCTAAGACTTAAGCGGGTACTGTTATTGCTGTTACCGCTAAGACTACTGCAACCAGTGGCGTAGCCACCGTGGTCGCGGGGGTCGCCGCCGCGACCGGGCCCGCCACAAGGGGGGCCCGCGGGGCCCCCCGATCAATCACTCTTGTGACCGCAAGCATTGTTTTGCTTGCGGTCACAAGAGACTGGCTCCGTCTTTCCCACGGCTTCTGCGCGGCTGCCGGGGGTGTCGCGTCTTACCCCCGGCAGCGCGCGCATCCCAGAACTCCCTGCGCGCCTTGGGCCCTGACTTCCGGTTTCCGGCGCGCAGGGAGTTCTGGGATGCGCGCGCTGCCGGGGTTAAGACGCGACACCCCCGGCAGCCGCGCAGCAGCCGGGGACAGACCGAAGGTGAAGGAGTGAGGATCAACGTGGGAGCGCGATGTCAGGTGAGTTAAGTTTTGTTTTTTTATCAGCCTGTACGGGTGGGGGGAAAGAGGGGGACATCTATGAGGGTGGGGGGAAAGGAGGGGGCCATCTATGAGGGTGGGGGGAAAGGAGGGGGCCATCTATGAGGGTGGGGGGAAAGGAGGGGGGCCATCTATGAGGGTGGGGGGAAAGGAGGGGGCCATCTATGAGGGTGGGGGGAAAGGAGGGGGCCATCTATGAGGGTGGGGGGAAAGAGGGGGCCATCTATGAGGGTGGGGGGAAAGGAGGGGGCCATCTATGAGGGTGGGGGGAAAGGAGGGGGGGCCATCTATGAGGGTGGGGGGAAAGGAGGGGGCCATCTATGAGGGTGGGGGGAAAGGAGGGGGGCCATCTATGAGGGTGGGGGGAAAGGAGGGGGGCCATCTATGAGGGTGGGGGGAAAGGAGGGGGGCCATCTATGAGGGTGGGGGGAAAGTAGGGGGGGCCATCTATGAGGGTGGGGGGAAAGGAGGGGGGCCATCTATGAGGGTGGGGGGAAAGGAGGGGGGCCATCTATGAGGGTGGGGGGAAAGGAGGGGGGCATCTATGAGGGTGGGGGGGAAGGAGGGGGGGCATCTATGAGGGTGGGGGGGAAGGAGGGGGGCATTTATGAGGGTGGGGGGAAAGAGGGGGGCCATCTATGAGGGTGGGGGGGAAAGAGGGGCCATCTATGAGGGTGGGGGGAAAGGAGGGGGGCATCTATGAGGGTGGGGGGGGGGAAAGGGGACCATCTATAAGGGAGGGAGGAAGGGGACCATCTATAAGGGAGGGAGGAAGGGGACCATCTATAAAGGGAGGGAGGAAGGGGACCATCTATAAAGGGGGGGAAAGGGGACCATCTATAAGGGAGGGGGGGAAAGGGGACCATCTATAAGGGAGGGGGGGGGGGAAGGGGACCATCTATAAGGGAGGGGGGGGGGAAGGGGACCATCTATAAGGGAGGGGGGGAAGGGGACCATCTATAAGGGAGGGGGGGGGGGGGAAGGGGACCATCTATAAGGGAGGGGGGGGAAGGGGACCATCTATAAGGGAGGGTGGGGGGAGAGGGGGCCATTCATAAGGGAGGGTGAGGAGAGAGGGGGCCATCTATAAGGGAGGGGGTAGAGGGGGCCATCTATAAGGGAGGGGGTAGAGGGGGCCATCTATTTGGGGGGGCAACATAGGGGGAGAGGGAATACACAGAGGGGGGCATATATTAGGAGGTCACATAGAGTCAGGGCTGCCCACTAAATGAGGGTGTAAAGGGGACAGTACAGATGTGCATTGTGTAGAGAGATGAGGATGGTGTCAGAGTGTGGAGCCTAATATGTCTGTCTGGCAGATTCTGTGGATTCGTGGCTCGGAGAAGTTCTCATAACGGCCCAGGGCAGATGGAGAAGATAATGAAAAGGAAAGAACTCCGATCAGAAAAGACGTCTCCTGTGAGTCACCTGATATAACTGCACAGTAATGTATATGGTGTATAGAGCCTGTGTAGAGCTGGGGCCACCTCTATATGACTGGATGAGGTGATTTAGTATACTGGATTTGGTCAGTAACAATATGGTGGTGATGGTAGTGGTTGTGGTGTGGCGGTAATGTTTCCTCCCTATATACTGGTATTACTGGTAATATTGGTCTCAGTATACAGGATTTGGTCGGTAACAGTATGGCGGTAATAGGTAATATCTGTCTTGGTGTGTGTGTGTGTGTGTGTGTGTGTGTGTGTATATATATATATATATATATATATATATATATATATATATATATATATATATATATATATATATATATATATACATACAGTGGTACCTTGGTTTAAGAGTAACTTCGTTTAAGAGTGTTTTGGTTTAAGAGCTCACAGTTTTTCAAAATTGTGACTTGGTTTAAGAGCATTGCTTTGGTTTAAGAACTTCCTGCATTGGGTGGGAGCGCGAGTGGAGAAGGGGCATGGCCTGCATAGCGGGGTCTACAGCACTGTACTCTAAACACCTTCCAAATCATAGCAGATCCCCTTCAGGCTGGGGCTTACATCAGGGGACAGGACTGTGGGGGGGGGGGGGGGGTAATCTCTACATAGCTGTAACCCCTCTCTCCCCGGACAGAGAGTGCTGCATGTATGTGCCCACATCTGCCCTGCTCATTCCTTCCTGCTCCCTGCAGTCTCTGTCAGCCCTTGTGTTTCCCATCCTCTCCATTACTGTACAGTACAGAATAATAAATATATTTGGGGTGTGGAACCAATTGTCTGCATTTACATGATTTCTTATAGGAAAATTTGCTTTGGTTTAAGAGTGGATTTGGATTACAAGCACGGTCCTGGAACGAATTATGCTCATAATCCAAGGCACCACTGTGTATATATATATATATATATATATATACACACACACACACACAACAATAGCATCACTTGGTCGTGAAAGGAGGGGGGGGGGACGGGGGGGTCGTGAAAGGAGGGGGGGGGGGGCCCAAGTTGGCCTCTCGCACCAGGGCCCAGGAGACATTAGCTACGCCCCTGACTGCAACCACTTACACTATTCTATTACTGCAGCTGATACTGTTATTACTGTTACCGCTAAGGCTTCTACTTGTATCACAGCTATTAACACTAGCGTCAATAGTATATTAGCAGGAATGGGCTAAAAACTTTTTTCTAACTATTGAAGAAAATTTCTCATTTCAGGGTCCGGAGGGACCCAAGGGCAGCCCGGGGCTTCCTGGACCTGAGGGACAGAGGGTGAGTACACATTGCAGCATATATAAATGTCTAAATCTATAAAATATTATAAAATATTAATATGCAATATATAAGTACGGTGTGTGGAGGATATCCATTGGCCTCCGCTGTTCATAGGGGCACTGATCAGACTTTGCATCCCTCTGTTTTACCCCAGAAGGGCTGATACAACTCGTTTTAGTACATTTGTATTCTTATTTTATACTTTTCCTTGAATGGATTAGATAGTGAACCCTCCCGTCTGACCTCGGGGTATCTCATTGCCTCGGGGTATCTCATTGCCTCGGGGTATCTCATCCACTTGAACATCTTGGAACAAACTCCAAGCACCGCTGCCGCCCCCGCTGCCTCCCACCCCCATGTAGCTGCTGTGGCTGGGGCCGCACTCAGGAGGCTGGAGGGATTAGCATGTAGACGGCCGGATGAGCTGATCATTGCTTGAAGGTTTCCAGTCCCTTCAGGGTGTATAGGGAAGGAAGGCGAAACAGCAAAGTGTTTGGGGATACTTTCCGTGTATTGTACAAAATGGTATTGCTGGCGAACAGCTGCCGCCTTTACTGGCTGATCGTGTAAAACATCACGGGATGAAAAGTTTTACAGTGAATTATTTCCAGGAACAGAAATCCCATCAGATTGTCAAATGCTTAAGAAGTAGAGGGAAAAAAAATAAGTGTCGATTAAGATGATCTGGGTTAATGAAGTGTTAACTCTTTCAAATCAGCTGGTGCCAAAAAAGTTTTATATAGATTTGTAATTTACTTCTATTTAAAAATCTCGAGTCTTCTAGTACTTATCAGCTGCTGTATGTCCTGCAGGAAGTGGTGGATTCTCTCCAGTCTGACACAGTGCTCTCTGCTGCCACCTCTGTCCATGTCAGGAACTGTCCAGAGCAGGAGAGGTTTTCTATGGGGATTTGCTGCAGCTCTGGACAGTTCCTGACATGGCAGCAGAGAGCACTGTGTCAGACTGGAGAGAATACACCACTTCCTGCAGGACATAGGTACTTTCTGATACAAGTTTATTTGAAAGATTTTTTATTAATATTTATTTATTTATTTATTTATTTATTTAATATAGATATATACACTACAGTGCCAGCACAGGAGCCGCCTATAGTGCCAGCCACAGATATACACTACAGTGCATGGAGAGGAGTCCCCTATAGTGCCAGCCACAGATATACACTACAGTGCCAGCACAGGAGCCCCCTATAGTGCCAGCCACAGATATACACTACAGTGCCAGCACAGGAGCCCCCTATAGTGCCAGCCACAGATATACACTACAGTGCATGGAGAGGAGCCCCCTATAGTGCCAGCACAGAAGCCCCCTATAGTGCCAGCCACAGATATACACTACAGTGCATGGAGAGGAGCCCCCTATAGTGCCAGCCACAGATATACACTACAGTGCCAGCACAGGAGCCCCCTATAGTTCCAGCACAGGAGCCCCCTATAGTTCCAGCACAGGAGCCCCCTATAGTGCTGCCAGTACAGGAGCCCCCTATTGTGCTGCCAGTACAGGAGCCCCCTATTGTGCTGCCAGTACAGGAGCCCCCTATAATGCTGCCAGCACAGGAGCCCCCTATAATGTTGCCAGTACAGGAGCCCCCTATAGTACCAGCCCCAAATATTTGTTGTTATCTGTTATATCTGTTGTCTTTCGCCTCACTTAGTTTTCCAATAAATCAGGGTCCACTGAATCCGTCTGTAAGTGACTTCAATAAATGCAGCAGTTTGCAGGTCAGTAGACAAGGGAAGGGACTTAGTGTAGGGGGATACAGGGGTCCCTAAGTTCTCAGTATTTTAAGAGTTAATCATACTTTCAGTGCTAAGTCTCTGGTAGGGGCCGCTCAGCAGTCAGCTCCTGGTACTTGTAGTTCCACAGACAGATCTACATTCCCTTCCTGCCGGTTGTAGATGGAGAACTGCAGCCACATCTGATGGCCAGGCCCGGCCTGAAGCCCTGCAGGTCCTGGAGTGTTGTTCAGACTTCTCCTTGCTGACAGATAGGGTCCTCTCTACTACTGGTGTTACTGGTAGAGGATACTTTAGACATTGGACAGGACTGGTATAGATGGGTATCAGTATAGACTGGGCAGAAGCCCCCTGTGACCCAGACTCTGTATACTGAACTAGACTCTCTGGTGACTGACTGTCCTCTGTACTGACTCTTCACTAACTCAAAGTGGATTGACTGACTGATCAGGGACCATCTGCCGTCTATGCCAGGAATGTGTCTACTACATTGTAATATCACTGTGCAACCACTAGGTGTCAGCAGAAGACACAATAAACCTCATACAGTAAATGTACTCATGGATTATAGAGAAAGTACAATGTGCAATTCACATGGAAACCCCTGGGTGGCCACATTTAGTCACATATGATGTCACAGCTGGCAGACTATCACATAATCATCTCTTTCCCTCCTTACTTCTCCATGGTGAAAGGTAAGGGTCCCATCTGTAGATGGCAGGTGATAAGCGGGGGCCTTGTCACAGATATGAGGGCCCAGGGGTCTCCAGGTTATTCCTTTCTTCTAATAGTCTCTATTGACGAAGCAAATTTGCAGATATATTGTAGCAACCGTCTTCTCTTCGGTCTAGGAAGAATCTAGACAAAGTCACCCGCCCCCTGGTGGTTGTCACCTGGTATCTCCTGGACTGTATCATGATGTTCTCAGACTTCACAATCTATATAGAAAAGTTTCAGTACTAACAGGTTTTCTTTGACAATTTTATAAATTACACTTTTTCATTTTTTCCACAGGGAGAAAAAGGAGAGGGCGGCCTACCTGGTGTAGATGGCATCACAGGGGCAGAGGTGAGCGAAGGAGGGAACACCATTGTACTGTATTATAATATATATATATATATATATATATATATATATATATAATCTGTACGGTCATCCTTTAGTCCCTATAAGTCTGTATGCAAAAAAAGAAGGGAGGAGGGGTGTGCAGCTGCAGTTTCTTTTCTCTCCGTCTATGAGACTTCATATTGTCTGAGTGGAGATGGAGTCATCTAACATGAGTGAGCATAGCACTAGTATCCCACCAGGATGAGTCCAGTTATACAATAGCATCTTCAGACTCCAGAGAGGATGGAAAGAGTCCAAAAAAGTTCCATAGAAACATGTTACATTCATCCTTCCAAAACAAGTCTTGTACTTGTGCTCCCTCTAGTGGTACTAAATGAATATTACATCTTGTCCAATTACTACCCAACCAATAGTGAACGTTTTATTTTTTATTTTCTATATTTTTAGACATTTGAGCATTAAATATTATTATCATGAATATAAAGTATAACCCCCATATAGGCGGTGATGTACTGGGGGGTATATAACAATAATACTCCATACACTTTCAAGTAACACATTTGGTACATCAGGACTTTCTAAATGTAATATGGGTTTAGGCTATAACAATCTAACTTATCTTTTATATCAGGGACCCCCAGGACCACTAGGACCTGCTGGACCTCCGGGCCCCCCAGGACTTCAGGTAAGTGTTATGGTAATAACTGTTGTTACATTACACAGTAGATTATGAATCTGCTGACCATTCCCCCAAGGGTCAAGAATAAAACTAGTGTGAATATAAACCAGAAGTCTTGTTGCTCAGTTTATCTTCCCATTAATAGTCATGTGACCGCCCCGATATAATAAAAAATCCCTGTATGACCGAAGGCATCTCCATCTCACAAGGG
This sequence comes from Dendropsophus ebraccatus, assembly GCF_027789765.1. Taxonomy (NCBI): domain Eukaryota; kingdom Metazoa; phylum Chordata; class Amphibia; order Anura; family Hylidae; genus Dendropsophus; species Dendropsophus ebraccatus. The sequence continues at coordinate 12,877,802 of NC_091455.1, forward strand.
ACAATGAGCAGAATGGATGCCAGTCATCTTTCATTTTTCAATTATCCTTCTAACATTTGAGCGATAATGAGAATTATCTCTGTGATTAGTTCATTTGGCAGAGAAGCCGCTCGCCTGGACGGGAACCAGAGAATCCTGGGTTGTTGTGCGGAGTATTTACATACATTTGGAAATCAATACAGCAATCTTCTCTGCTCCCGTTCTGCATCACGAAGCAGCCCTGCCATTTACTATGTGAGCCAAGAGCTGAAATCCATCTGTCTGACATAGGGAACAATAAAGACGAGTTCACTAAGGTCAATGGTTATTTATTATTAGGTAGTATACAGCCCCCTATAATATACAGCCCCCTATAATATACAGCCCCCTATAATATACAGCCCCCTATAATATGCAGCCCCCTATATTATACAGCACCCTATAATAAACAGCCCCCTATATTAAACAGCCCCCTATAATATACAGGCCCCTATATTATACAGCCCCCATAATATACAACCCCCTATATTATACAGCCCCCTATATTATACAGCCCCCTATATTATACAGCCCCCTATAATAAACAGCCCCCTATAATATACAGGCCCCTATAATATACAGCCCCCATAATATACAACCCCCTATATTATACAGCCCCCTATATTATACAGCCCCCTATAATATATAGCCCCCTATATTATACAGCCCCTATAATATACAGCCCCCCCATAATATACAGCCCCTATATTATACAGCCCCCTATAATATATAGCCCCCTAGAATATAGCAGAGATGTCAGAAATACTGCCACCTGGGGTGTCAATAATCAGTATGGAGATGGATGAATTTGATTATTTCGCCCTTTGGGGGCCTGACGGATTGATTGTTTTTTAAAATGACAAATTTAATTCAAAACAAACAAACCAATTCCTGTGCGGTCGGATGCACCCGCGATGAAGCATCAGTCTCCTGCTCTTTAACCCTTTCTGTGTTGCAGCATGTAAGTGAACTTTGTGTCTCGTGCTGTGGCACAGAAAGGGTCTTTTTTTCTAACTCTGCAGTGTGTCTTCTCCCTGCTTGTTCTCCTGATCGGTACGGGTCTAAACACTCAGACCGGACCGATCAAAGCTTTTGACATGTCATAGAGACATGTCAAAAGTCTTTCATAATGACAGTGAGACTTTAAGGGCTCCTTATAGTACCAGAGAGAAAAGCCATTGGCTCCTCAACCTGCCAGTCACTCTTGTGGCTGCATGGCAGCATTCTGCCTCTCCTCCAACTTCCCAGCACAGGAGCGACACTATATAGGGCCTATACTAAATGAGAGCACAGAGGGGGGCCTATACTATATGGGGGCACAGATTGTGCCTATACTATATGGGGACACAGAGGGGGCCTATACTATATGGAGGCACTATATGGTTGCACAGAGAGGGCCTATACTATATGGGGGCGAAGAGGGGGCATATACTCTATGGGGGGCAAAGAGGGGGCCTATACAATATGGGGGGGGGGCACAGAAGGGACCTACACTATACAAATGCACAGAGAACATCTCCTATACAGAATGGCCTGAATAATATATGGGGGAACAAAATGGCCTAAATACTATATGGGGGCACAAACTGGCCTGAATATCTAAGGCGCCTGCCAGAAGAAAAGTTTAGCACAAAAAAACAAAACGAGATTTAAATGTTAGAAAGATCGAGATTCTTTTTTTTTTGGCCATATAGCTCAGCCCTTTGATAATCTCTGATAAATTGCCCCTTTACACTGTATACACATCCTTGTCATAGGGTAACAGTATATATTATATGGATCAGGGATGGGTGACACATTGAACAAGTTATAGGTCCGGGCAGTGAAACGCGTCGGCTCGGGCTGTTCTATTCTCTGGAGCTGCAGGAGGGATGAATCTATTGCAGCTGTCAGGCGGCTCTGCCCACACCGCTGACTCACACATTAGATTATACATTACAGCTGTTACCTGTGCAGACGTGGCCCCCGGAGTGTGTGGGCTTTAATAAACCCTCTATTAATCTATAACCCCCTCCCCCGCCAGCCCGACCTGGGCAGAAATTGACATCAAGGTTTTAATCAGAGCTGATACCAGTCCCATAGTCCGGGGGCGGGGGTCAGTGCTGCTGCACTTTCTTCTCTATCACTTTGTGTGTTTTTTTAGGGATTGCCGGGTGAGATCGGATTTCCTGGAAAACCTGGGAAGATAGGACCCGCTGTAAGTATATAGAGGAAAACCAGTAGAGACACAGTAGTGTGGGAACTGCATAGGAGTAAGTGATGGCGGCCGAACCTCTGGGCGCCATCACTCTGGCCGCCATCACTTCTCACACTCAGTGCACAATATACCATGTTGACAAAGGTCATAAATGACCAAAACGCCCAGTGATATAGTACACCAAAACTTATTATAAATCCTCGCTACCTGTGTTGGAAACTGTACAAAAAATCTTTTAAGTGCATAAAATAAAAACATAAAAATTGATGGCAATTGGTGTGCAGTTGATATTCCTGTATTCGCTTTCTCTTTCTATGTCTGTTCCTTACTCTTCCTGTGTTTTTTCCTCTTTCATTTTCTGTCACTTCCTCTTCCTTTGTGTGTCACGTTATTTTCCTGTGCCTCTCTTTCTCTCCCTGTGGCTGTCTCTTCCTCTCCCTATGCCTGTCTCTTCCTCTCCCTATTCCTGTCTCTTCCTCTCCCTATGCCTGTCTCTTCCTCTCCCTATGCATGTCTCTTCCTCTCCCTATGCCTGTCTCTTTCTCTCCCTATGCCTGTCTCTTCCTCTCCCTGTGGCTGTCTCTTCCTCTTCCTGTGGCTGTCTTTCTCTCCCTGTGCCTGTCTCTTCCTCTCCCTATGCCTGTCTCTTCCTCTCCCTATGCCTGTCTCTTCCTCTCCCTGTGCCTGTCTCTTCCTCTTCCTGTGGCTGTCTCTTCCTCTCCCTATGCCTGTCTCTTCCTCTTCCTGTGGCTGTCTTTTTCTCTTCCTGTGGCTGTCTCTTCCTCTTCCTGTGGCTGTCTTTTCCTCTTCCTGTGGCTGTCTCTTCCTCATCCTGTGGCTGTCTCTTCCTCATCCTGTGGCTGTCTCTTCCTCTTCCTGTGTTGATTATATACATATTTATTAGGGATCACCTGGAAAAGATGGAGCTGACGGGGTGGAAGGAAAACCCGGACCAAAGGTAAAACGTATCCGACATTCTGGACAGAAGGAAAATCTGACAGCAAAAATAATATGGGACTGCGGGGACATCCAGTCTCAGAGGTTATCTGCTATCTACAGTATAGGGGGTAATCGGCTGATCGTGGGGTTGGACCTCTGGGATCTCCACTGATCCTGAGAACCAAAATGGGGGGCACTGAGCATGACCAACCAAAGTCTCATAGAGAATGAATGGTGTGGTGGTCGCACATGCTCAGTCCTCTCCATTCCTTCAGTAAACAGTATTCTTCCTCATCCTCAGGATCAGTGGAGGTTCCACTGATCATATTCTTATCCCTTGTAATATGGACACAGAATAACTTGGGTCACTCCTTTAATTTACCCCCCCCCCCCCCCCCCTTTTTGTATTCTTACTTCTGTACACAAGTGTAAAAGGTAAATTTTGCCGTTTTCACACCTTATTTTATATCATACGTCATGGTGCTTGTTCATGTAAGAAGTGATCTTTTATCAACTGCAGGGGGTGCTAAGTAAATGGGGCATCACGGCAGTAGTGCCACTTAGCCCCGCCCACAGCGCCACAGTTGGCCTGCATGACGTCATAGGCACATCGGCCCTGCCTCCTCGTGACCATTGGAACAGGCTGGCCTAAAGGGCTAGGCCCAACCCATCTACCAATGGGTGTCGAGGGGGCGGGGCCTGTTTGCTGATGATGTCGCGAAAGGGGTGGGGCCAAAGGTGGCACTGTGGGCGGGGATAAGTGGCACTGTTCACGTGAAGCCCTGCCCACTTAGCACAATCTGCAGTTAATAAAAGATCACTATTGATGTATGACATAAAATAAATTATGAAAACTGCTAAATTTACCCATTACACCTGTGTGGAGAAGTCAGAATGCAAAAAGGGGCTGACAGTGTCACGTTAAGCAATCCAAAAACAAATTTTCAGCAGCACCAGAAAAAACAATATGTGGGTGCACGTCTCACCAAACCAGACCCAGGTTCATATGTAATATCTAAGAAGAAGATGGAGACCGCACTTCCAAGAAAAGTGTTCACCTTTTAATCACACCAATGCAACGTTTCGGCCCTATGTCTAGCCTGTAGCAGTGTAACCTCACTGCTTGAGAAAGGCTACACATAGAGCCGAAACGTTGCATTGGTGTGATTAAAAGGTGAACACTTTTCTTGGAAGTGCGGTCTCCATCTTCTTCTTGGAGTGTCACTTTAAGGTTTATTTTGCTTTTTAATTTATTTATTTTTTTTAATTTTGCTGTCCTGCAGGGAGTGCTGCTTGAAAAACATCAAGTGAAAAGGCAAAAATGATGTGAAGGAAGTTACTTTTAAAGGGATACTCCTGTGATTTTTTTCTTCCCTCAAATCAACTGGTGTCAAAAAGTAATACAAATTTGTAAACTACTACTATTTAAATATCTCCAGTCTTTGAGTACTTATCAGCTGCTGTATGTCCTGCAGGAAGTGGTGTATTCTTTCCAGTCTGACACAGTGCTCTCTGCTGCCACCTCTGTCCATGTCAGGAACTGTCCAGAGCAGGAGAGGATTTCTATGAGGATTTGCTGCTGCTCTGGACAGTTCCTGACATGGACAGAGGTGGCAGCAGAGAGCACTGTGCCAGACTGGAGAGAATACAACACTTCCTGCAGGACAAACAGCAGCTGATAAGTACTGGACTGGAGAATTTGAAGTAGAAGTAAATTACTCATCTCTATAACTTTCTGAGGACAGTTGATTTGGATTTTTTTTTTTTTTTTGCTGGAGTACTCCTTTACTAAGGCTGGGTTCACACTATGTATATTTGAGGCTGTATTTGGTCCTCATAGCAACCAAAACCAGGAGTGGATTGAAAACACAGAAAGGATCTGTTCACACAATGGTGTAATTGAGTGGATGGCCGCCATATAACAGTAAATAACTTCCATTATTTCAATATAACAGCCGTTGTTTTAAAATAACAGCAAATATTTGCCATTAAATGACGGCCATCCACTCAATTACACCATTGTGTGAACAGATCCTTTCTGTGTTTTCAATCCACTCCTTGTTTTGGTTGCTATACAGCCTCAAATATACGTAGTGTGAACATAGCCTTAAGGTTATGATTTTGCCATTCTGCAGGGGGTGCTGCTTGCAAAGTATTAAAAGGCAAAATTTGGGAAGTTACTATTTACTCTAATCTACATGCTGCTTTATATAGGGGAAAGCTATAGTTTCTGTATACAGGCTGCAGCGTGGACGCCCTTCTATACAGGCTGCTCTATAGATGGGATAGATGTCATTACATATATTATATAGTGATCTTCTGTTACATGTATCTCTTACCGTATACCTGCATCTCTCCCATCACAGGGCGAACAAGGAGATCGAGGCCTAGATGGATCCCCGGGACTGATTGGTCCGAGGGTAAGATAGAGGCAGCTTATATAGTACCTCCACATTATAACATGGAGGGGGACTTTTTCTTAGTCTCTGACCTGTGTTCTCCATTTCCCTAAATAATTTTTCTCCTTATAGATAAGTATAGCATACCTCTGTATTATAGTCATATAATATCGCTATGCGAGGACCAAATAATGCTGCAGATACTGAATTTTACATTGTCACTCCATATCCGTATACTATCACTGTATAATGTCTGTATGTGATTTATACCGCTATATACCATCATCACTCCCCGACCATATAACACACCATACATGACGTTATTACCACCATTCCCTAGCTGAATACTGCCACCATATCACTAACAAAGTTATCACCACAGCTTTATATAGATTTCAGCCACCATACTATGATAACATAAAAACATACCGCCATACTGTTATCATTATGCCACTATAATATAACTATCAGCATATGCTGTTACCAATATTACCACTCTCACTATCATCATATGCTGTTACCATTAATACCACTATAATATAACTATCATCATATGCTGTTACCATTAATACCACTATAATCTAACTATCATCATATGCTGTTACCATTAATACCACTATAATCTAACTATCATCATATGCTGTTACCATTAATACCACTATAATCTAACTATCATCATATGCTGTTACCATTATCCCCACTATAACATAACTATCATCATATGCTGTTACCATTATGACCACTATAACTATCATCATATGCTGTTATCATTATGACCACTATAATATAACTATCATCATATGCTGTTACCATTATGACCACTATAATACAACTATCATCATATGCTGTTATCATTATCCCCACTATAATATAACTATCATCATATGCTGTTACCATTATAACCACTATAATATAACTATCATCATATGCTGTTACCATTATGGCCACTATAATATAACTATCATCATATGCTGTTACCATTATCCCCACTATAACATAACTATCATCATATGCTGTTATCATTATCCCCACTATATTATGACTATATGCTGTTACCATTATTACCACTATAATATGACTATTATCATCATCTACATGTTACTGTAGAGAGACAATTCTAAGGTTTTGTGCACAGTGAGTATTTAATGATGAGGATTGCATTTCCCATTATACAAAGAGAAGAACTGATGTTAAATCCACATTCAGGATTTGCGATGCCCTGGCCCCTAGGGGCCACTCCGCTATACAGATGTTGGATGGGTGCAAGAATCGGGGCAGCTGTAGGAAATAGTGGTCACGGTTTAGGCACGAGGGTGCTACAGCTGGAAACCGGGCTCCTGACCGTGCGGGAATACTGGGCATGCGATTCTTCGTTGTCCTTAGTCAGGGCACCAATGATCACACCAATGCCAAGGTTCAGAAACAACGGTAGTTGTGTATTTATTGTAACGGTGGTAACTAGTAGTAACGGTCTCTCCGGATGCAACCGGGAATAAGGCAGACTTGGATAAGGCAGAGCAATGGGTGATGCTGCAATAGGCTGTGAGATTAGCGTGCTGAATAATGGGAGTAGTAGTGATACTGAAGCAGAGATGCTGGGTGGAATGAGACTTGAATGAAATACTTGCTGTTGATGATTTGAGAAGATGATGATGAGATGAACTGAGGAATGACTGAAGAATCGACACCCAGATGAGAATCTTGAGACTCGAGACAGGAACACAGCCAGTGGACTGGAGCAGCAGAGCACAACGCAGGCCTCTCTCTTTTGCAGGGAGAGAGAGGACAAAAGCCCAACTTGTCTCCTGATGGTGGAGGACAAGACTCGACTCACGACCTACCCCCTATGTGGCAGGGAATAGACTGAGGTAGCACAGGAAGTCACATGGTAACCCCAGCCAAAAGCTCAATGACCATTGGTGTTACCATGGAAGCAGGGCACAGTCACGTGACATCCAGCCATTGCATCATCACACCATTAGGCATATACAGAGGAATATACATGAGGAGTACCATCCTTGAACACTAGGAGGCGACATAATACCTTTTGACACTGATACCTGAATTCACATGCAATAAATGACTGAAATGGCAGACTTAAATACTGAGAAGGTGGCCACAATACACGCAGTTTGCAGTGGACCATAGCTTTCCAGAACAGAACTGTTTATAATGAAAGTGTGAGCATAAGAAGGGCTGTTCTGGGACACTGCATACCTCCCTACTAGAAATGAGCCGACCTCGGCGAACCACAAGCTGAGGTAGATGTGGCCGAAAGAACATAGAGGACCAGGACAACAAGACAAGAGGAAGGAATGTTAGTGTGAGTGAATCTGTAGATGTGTGTTTCCCACGCTCAAGGCACAGGTGACAAGACATATGAAGAGAAAGAAAACCCTAGTGGCAGGACTTCACCTAGGGGTGCCTAACGTACTCTGGTTACAGGTAGTTAGTGCGTGGACCATCTGACATGGAAGCCAGGACAACTTAACTGCTGGCGGGCGACCCTCCATATTCCAGTCAGTTTGACAGTAGGTTTCCTGTATAAAGTGTTACCCTACTGGAGGAGAACTGTGAAGACCTGTGTATTCCCTTGGCGTGTTTGTGAAATGTCTTGGATACCTGGAAGAGAATAGAACAAAATAATAAAAGCAAACATACATCTGGGCGCCCATGCATACGGGTCAATCATACAACACAATTACTCAATAGGCCAAACACACGAAAGGGTATCCAAGGTGTAATATGTATGGACAAGTGTGAAGGTTAGGTATGACTATGTGTGATAACTACTGTGTTGGGACAAGACAGAGGTGAACAAATACTGGAGACAAAAGGAAGGGAAATACAAAAGACAACAAATACTGTGAGGTCCTGAGGAGAACTGGCTCACATAACTCTGAAGGAAACCTGAGAGAAATCCGAATGAAAATCTGAAGAAAATCTGCACACGAACTGGCTCAACTAAATCTTTCCAGCTATAGATATAATAATAATACACAATGAGATTATGCATGGAGAAAATAGAAGATTCTTCTGAAAAATACACTTTTTAGAAAATACACTTTCTCTGAGGCTATAGATAAATATGTAGACTGACTTCTTTACTCAGAGGAGGAGGAAACTGTCTCTGACATGAAAACATACACTATGAGAAGAAATACTTTTTCAAAAGACACACTTTACTCTGAGACTATCTAAATGACTTTTCTGCTTACTCAGAGGTAGGAAAATATATATATATATATATATATAAGACTCTGACATGAAAATAGACTTTTGACTACTGAAGTACAATACTGAAGTGCAATAATAAACCTCTGACAATCACACAATCTGGAAAATGCTTTAGGAAGGGATGGATAAGTGTCTCTGTGTGGTAGAGTCTCTTTAGGCAACATAGAACATCGTCCATGTAAAGGCTCTGGGACAGGCACTGAAGAACAGTTTAGGCACTGAGTGTCCATCAGCACATAGCTGGTTAGTACAGGGACTTGGTCAGGAGGACCAGGCACGAACCTTGAACGTTGCAGGAACTTCACACAGCAAACAACAACAGAACAGGAACAGTTAAGGACTTTGGTCTCTGTAGCGGATTATTGCGAAGATGCAGGAGGAACCTCATTAGGCTCCTTCTCCTTCCTTTGCTTCTTCTTCTCCCATGGATAATAGAAGCGTGGAGGACCAGGAGCAGAAGCATCGCTGGATGCAGTGGTGACCACAACGCTAGGAGTCACTGTGGTGATGGGGGAAATGATGGGAGCCACGTGGTATGTCACTGAGGTGGTCGAGCAGGCGGCTTTAGCCACAGCAGCAGGAGCAGTGGAGTGAGCAGTGGTGGTGGCTGAACCTGGGGCCTTGGAAGCAGCAGTGATAGAGCCCAGAGGTTTGAAATCCTGCCAATCTTCTTCCCAGTTCTCTGATGGAGTTGGTAGGAAAGGCCGTTGTATTGGATTTTTAGGCCGGGTAACTGCTGCAGCCCATGGACCTTTTGGGGACCCTATCAGGGTGTACTCAATGACCTCTCCAGGACTAAGGTTGTTAAGGTAGGCTGGCTGGTAATCCCGCATCACTGCACGCCTGTTGACCAGCACCAGCAGTCTGGTGTATGAGTCCATCACCAGACCATAGCCCCGCTGCTTGTCAAATTTTGTGACAGTCCCCCTTCTCCTCTCCAGAGGAGCTGCACCTGGCCTGGGTCTTTCCAATTTGCGGATGAAGAGCCGCTCGGATGCGGCATTAGACTCCAGGTAGAGGGTATATGGATGACCCCAGAGTGGGACATAATCAGGATAGGGCACTGATGGTGGTGGTTCCGGCACAAGGCCGGCTTTGGTGGAGGCAGCATCGCTGGCGGTAGTAGCTGCTGCAGACTGACAGGCAATAGTGGAGGCTGCAGGCACAGTAGTAGCCTTAGCGGGTGCAGCTTTAGTGGCGGGTGGAGAGAGAGAGAGAGAACGCTGTATATCCTCCACTAGCTGCATTACTTTGGGCTCCCGGCCGAATACCCATTGTGGTAGGGGCGGAGAATCACGCCCTGGAGGCTGCCATAGGCCCGGAGATATTGGGCCCTTAAGGAAAGTTACTTACCCCCGGGATCAGGATCTGGAGGCACCGGTGAAGACTCGTCCAGAATCCGTTCGTCCTCAGAGCAGAGCGATGGTCCGGTAGAGAACGTATAGCGGGAGGAGCCGGAATGCTCGGGGCTGGAGGCACCGCTGAGTCCAGAAGAAGTCTCCTCACCTCTGTCAGGGGAGCTTGGAGTGGAAGCCCGGCTTTGAACCCCGTCTTCGGACCGGACGGATCCCCAGCTGCTGTCACTATCCGAGGGCAGCGGAGCCAGCAGGCATGCCGGATCGAACGCTGGCGAAGAGACGGGAGGCTCCGGTAGCACGAGTACAGCAATAGCAAGGGTGCACTCCTTGCAGGACGCCATCTTGTTGCGCACTGGCGTGGTCTTGAGGACCTGGGAGGAGGCGGAGCGCAGAGGCTGAAGTTCCGGCCCAGCAGTCTGCCCGGCAACAGTGACATCATCTGGCGCAGGCAGCCAATCAGGAGCAGTCAATGCAAAGTCTATGGCGCCGGGCGATTCCCGCGCTTGGGCAGCATGGCAATTAACCCCCTCCTCTCCGGGGTATGGCGCAGTTAGAAATTGGAGAAGACAGCGGCCATCTTGTGTACAGTCTAGGGCCCTGAGCGCCTCGATTACCCCCATGGTGATATGACAAAGTCTCTTTGGGGTTGCGGCACAGTCTTGGGGGGCACACACTGCGATCGTAATCCTGTTCGTGACGCCAAATGCAATGCCCTGGCCCCTAGGGGCCACTCCGCTATACAGATGTTGGATGGGTGCAGGAATCGGGGCAGCTGTAGGAAGTAGTGGTCACGGTGTAGGCACGAGGTTAATACAGCTGGAAGCCGGGCTCCTGACCATGCGGGAATACTGGGCATGCGATTCTTCGTTGTCCTTAGTCAGGGCACCAATGATCACACCAATGCCAAGGTTCAGAAACAACGGTAGTTGTGTATTTATTGTAACGGTGGTAACTAGTAGCAACAGTCTCTCCGGATGCAACCGGGAATAAGGCAATCTTGAATAAAGCAGAATAATGGGTGATGCTGCAATAGGCTGTGAGAGTAGCGTGCTGAATAATGGGAGTAGTAGTGATACTGAAGATAAGATGCTGGGTGGAATGAGACTTGAATGAAATACTTGCTGTTGATGATTTGAGGAGATGATGATGAGAGAAACTGAAGAATGACTGAAGAATTGACACCCAGATGAGAATCTTGAGACTCGAGACAGGAACACAGCCAGTGGACTGGAGCAGCAGAGCACACAGAGGCCTCTCTCTTTTGCAGGGAGAGAGGACAAACACAACTTGTCTCCTGATGGTGGAGGACAAGACTCGACTCACGACCTACCCCCTATGTGGCAGGGAATAGACTGAGGTAGCACAGGAAGTCACATGGTAACCCCAGCCAAAAGCTCGATGACCATTGGTGTTACCATGGAAGCAGGGCACAGTCACGTGACATCCAGCCATTGCATCATCACACCATTAGGCATATACAGAGGAATATACATGAGGAGTACCATCCTTGAACACTAGGAGGCGACATAATACCTTTTGACACTGATACCTGAATTCACATGCAATAAATGACTGAAATGGCAGACTTAAATGCTGAGAAGGGTAACGCAATACACGCAGTTTGCAGTGGACCATAGCTTTCCAGAACAGAACTGTTTATAATGAAAGTGTGAGCATAAGAAGGGCTGTTCTGGGACACTGCAGATTCACCTGCCAATTCCTATAGTAAATTTCAGATTCAGCATAAAATTCTACATGAAAAGATTCAGGTGTGCGGATGGTCGTCTTTTTATAAGATTTTATTTGGATTTTAACCTGGATCACAGAATCAGTATTGGAATGTGACTAATAAGTATATACCTTCACAGTCAGTGTGTTTGCTTGTAAATACAGTACACATATATGACCACTGGGTGGCACTTTAAAAACTTTACTGCGCAGGACTGAAGGAAATAATAATAATAATAATAGTTACATTCCTTGTATACTGTAATGTGTAGGGATTTCTCACTGCACATTTCCTTTATTTCACAGGGGCAGCCTGGAGAGCGAGGATTATCCGGTCGACCAGGAGAAAAGGTAAGAGCCGAATATATATTTGGAATAATGGAAGATGATTATATATATATATATATATATATATATATATAATCTTTAAGTATACATGTTTATTTTAATGGACTTATACTACAAGTGTACCCCCTGGAGTACCCCTTTAAGAGAGCTTAGTGATAAATTGGAGAGCAGTGATTATATATATTACACCTATATTATTTTACCTTTATTTATAACATCTATATAGAGTTACATAGTGTCATTGCTGTTACAGTAAAGGATCTGTAAAAAAAAATTCCTCAGTGTCACTGCTCATACAGTAAATCTATAAAAAAAAAAAGTCCATAGTGCTACTGCTCATACAGTAAAAAATCTATAAAAAATACCATAGTGTCACTGCTCATGCAGTAAAGAACCTATGAAAAAATCCAGAGTGTCACTGCTCATACAGTAAAGAATCTATGAAAATGTCCATAGTGTCACTGCTCATACAGTAAAGAATCTATGAAAATGTCCATAGTGTCACTGCTCATACAGTAAAGAATCTATAAAAAAATAGTGTCACTGCTCATACAGTAAAGAATCTATAAAAAATTCCATAGTGTCACTGCTCATACAGTAAAAAAAATCTATAAAAAATTCCAAAGTGTCACTGCTCATGCAGTAAATAATCTATAAAAATGTCCATAGTGTCACTGCTCATACAATAAAGAATCCATAAAACGTTTCATAGTTTCACTGCTCATACAGTAAAGAATCTATAAAAAAAAACATAGTGTCACTGCTCATACAGTAAAGAATCTATAAAAATGTCCATAGTGACACTGCTCATACAGTAAAGAATCTATAAAAAAAATTCCAGTGTCAGTGTCAATGTTATAGTGAAGAATCTGTACAGAGAGCTCAATAGTGTGATTACTCTTACAGTAAAGAATCTATATCTTAGATTAGATTATATCTTAGATTATATCTTAATTTCTAGTTGTTTATAACATTGATTCCTTATCTCTTAGGGTGAAGCCGGCCCCCCGGGATTATCAGGAGCCGATGGGAAGAAGGGAGACAAGGGCGACCAGGTACCTCTGACTTTTTGGCTTTCACACGGTCTACTGAATTCAGATTTGCTTTGACTCATGGCAGTGGCAGCCGCATTTTTTATTTATTGCAAATTTCTGGCTGCCATCTCGTCCCTTCCCCGGCCCAGACACAGACCTCAGCTGTCAGAGAGACTATTAATGTGCTGGGCTTTTTTATGAATTCTGCACAGGTAACACCTGATGTGGTATCGGAGAACAATAGTGAAAAATCACTGGAAATACACAAAGAAGGATACAATAACTTTACTTCTTTACTTTAAACTTTAATACTTTTGCACTTTATTTTTATTCTACAGGGAGAGAGCGGCGTACCCGGACCACTAGGCCCGAAGGGAGATAAAGGAGATCAGGTAATTCTATAGACAGTGTACTGATACCATGGGGATAACGGATTCCTTTTGACTATGTGGCATATACATTGTTTAGAGGTGAATGACAATGTGTGTGTATATATATATATATATATATATATATATATATATATTAGTATCAGCACTATTCATGATATCCTCTTCTTTTTTGATCCAGTTCTGTTTCAAAAATGAAATTTAAAGGGTTAAAATCTCTAAAACCTGTAATATTCCTGGGGGCAGCCATTTTTCTCTTCCAATGTTAGTCATGTGCCCAATAAGCTTCTGAGATCCAACTTCCTGAACAATAATCCCTCCCACCCTGCTCCATCTGCAGTAGAGGTCCAGCAAGTCTAAGCTCCACCTCTTTCCAACAAGCCACACCCTTTTTCTGAGCATAGTCAGAACCAAAGGATAAGCATGCTAACATGGTTTATAAAGCTGAGAAAAGACATACACCCACTAATTGTGTTGAGAAAAAGACAATTTGCCTAATTTTAAGGAGTAAAGAATTTATAGAGAGCTCTATAGTCTCACTGCTCTTAAAGTAAAGAATATTTAGGAAGTTGCATAGTGTTACTACTCTTATAGTAAATAATATAGAGAGACCTCCATAGTGTCACTGCTCTTACAGTAAAGAATCTATAGAGATAGAGAAAAAGCTCCATAGTGGCCCATGCTCTTACAGGAAAGAATCCATAGAGAGCTCTATAGTGTCATTACTCTTACAATACAGAATCTATAGAGATAGAGAAAGAGCTCCATGGTGTCACTGCTCTTACAGTAATGAATCAATAGAGAGCTCTATAGTGTCACTATACAGTAAAGAATATATAGCAAGTTCCATACTGTCACTGCTCTTACAGTAAAGAATCCATAGGTCTATAGTGTCACTGCTCTTAAAGTAAAGAATATGTAGGAAGTTCCATAGTGTCACTGCTGTAAAAGTAAAGAATCTATAGAGATCTAAATATTGTCACTGCTCTTTCAGTAACAAAAATCTATAGCAAGTTCCATAGTGTAGCTGCTTTTACAGTAAAGATTTCAGAAAGCTCCGTAGTGTCGCTACTCTTGCAGAAAAGAATCTATGGAGACCTCTATAATCTCACTACTCTTACAGCAAAGAATCTAAAGAGAGTTTCATACTGTCACTGCTCTTACAGTAAAGAATCTAGAGAGAGCTCTATAAGGTCACCACTCTTAAAGATTATATACAAAGTTCCATACTGTCACTGCTCTTACAGTAAAGAGTATAGAGAGAGCTCCATTGCTCTTACAGTAAAGAATCCATAGAGAGCTCCATAGTGTTACTGCTCTTACAGTAAAGACTCTACAGAGTACTCTGCAGTGTCTAAGTATACAGTCCTGGGAGAGAGTTCTGACAGTTTTAGGCCTCCCCTAATCTTTCTGGGACCTGTAGTCCTCCCATTCCATTTATAACGCTGGTTCTCCATCTTTTAACCCTTTCCAGCTCTGCTCTATCTGATAATAACTCCAGAGAAGATATCCTTATAATATTGTTTGTTATCTCCCTGTAACCTCCTCAGGGCTCCATTGGTCCTCCTGGTGCTCCAGGGAAGACTGGAGCGGTGAGTACATCTCCTCTATGTCTGTATTATATGTCCTCACAGTATAACCCTGCCCCAGACCCTGAACCAGCAGGGGGCGTCACCACAGATCCCATTCTACTATATCATTAACCCTTTGCTTTCCACACCCCCAGTAACTAACATTTCTGTTTCCTTCCAGACAGAGACTGTGGTCGGGGAGCCCGGTATACCGGTCAGTATTAGTGCTAACTGGTAACTATACAGATGTAGCAGAGCTCAGAATGATCAGCGGTTCCTTCATGGTAGCTCAGAAGGGTAATGCAGGGATAACAGATAGGACACGCAGAGCTCACCCTGTGCTAAATGACAACCTCGGCTCTGCTACATCTATCTATATGAAAATCCAACTAACGGAGATAAAAGTGCCGTTACACAATGATGGAATCAGGTCCAGCGGTCAGAAAAACCATAAACTAATCACCGGCGTACAGAGACCACTTGGGGACTAACTAATACTTAACTTTTAATAGTTCATTATAAAAACAAGGTCCACACAAACAGACATAAACACCCAATAGTGTACTCTATATCTACAGTGTAGTTTCCTAAAGGGCACTAGGAAATGAGGAAGTTAATAGTCCCACACATACAGGGGGTACTAAAAAATATGGACTGTAGACCGGATCCTATGATAAGGAGATAGAGTTGGAAACGGAAGGAGAGAAAAGAAGAGGGGTAGTGGTGTACCCTACTCTCAATCCAGATACCTTCTTGCCCTGCCTTTTGGGGAACCCACCTCCTTAATAGGGTGGCCCCAACCACGATGAAAGTCCCTCTCCTATTACACGTGCCCAGGAGGAAACAAAGAGGAAAAAATAGAAGACAGAAAAGAGTGCATTACCGTGCCAACTCAAACCACCTAAAAAACAGAAAAATAACAGCAAGAGATATATTTATATACAGGTACAGCACATATTTCATAAACTGTACTCGTTCCGACGAGTTTCAGCCGTCCCAATTGTGGACGGATTCATCAGGGAACACACATAGCACTCCAAAGGATGTGCTTTAACAAATTCCTGCTGTAAAATTGTCCTCTCATTACAAAGAATTCTTATGGACCTCTTACAAAAATGGTAAACCACAATAACGCAATGAATCGCTCAAAGTAAATGCAGTGACAGAGATCAGGTAAACCACCCCATATAGATTCAACTAAATAAATAAAGCAGACTGGTTATACTTAGCTAAACAGATGCTGGATAGAGTAGTAGTGCCGATAGACAAGATGGTTACCATGAGGATCCATGATCACCCCACGATGAGAGGGAGATACTGGCTCGTGATAGTGACGGGCTCTTATACCGGCTGTTGCGCTATTACTTCCGGGTCCCGGGTCATGTGACTGAGCAGTCACATGATAACCCAGCTAGATTAAAACTGGCCAAATACCCATAAGATATACTGATTGGGATAACAAGACGCCTAAAAATTAGATGCCGGGCAGCAGTGGAATGCCGAATATAATCCCTGCTGTCGGTAGATGTAATGTGAAAAAAATCGCCGGCCACTTCCGGTCCTTGGAACGCAAATGCGTTCCAAACGACGGAAGTGAGTAAAATCGTAGGCGGAGAGATGGAGAGTGGAGCGCAAAGTGCGTTCCACCCAGAGTTATTAGGCGGGACTAAACAGAAGACATCTGTATATATAACTCATACTCAAAAATAAAATAAACAAGATGTAAATAGAGGGTACCGGGATAATAGCATACCAATATGGAAAGCAGCCTATCATGATATAGACACCTGAGCATTATGATAGATGCCAGTATTTCCCCTAACCAGTAAATCCATAGATAATATGTTATGGGGAAAGTGTAAAAAACACAAATGTCTAAAGCATAAACAAATAGTATATTGAGAACAATGGGTGGGCAGGTCATCATACATCATTATCATAGATTAGGGTACAAAGTTGATATCCCAATAGACCAACCGCAGCATGGGGTCGATACCTAAAAACCATCACCACGAGCAAACAGATAAGGGCATTTAAACAATAAAAGATGAAAACACAAGTGCTTCATTGAGACCCCTTGGACTCACAGTACCAAGTCTATAGATCCATTGGGTCTCTTTTTGGAGGAGGCATTTATCCAGGTCACCCCCCCTAGGTGAGGGTCGTAACACTTCAACCACCTGAAACTTAACGGCCCAGGGGTTGTCTGGGTGAACTTGTCGCATATGTTTAGCCAGAGGTTTGTCACGGCTATGTGAAATATCTCCCACATGTTCCAATATTCGTCGTCGTAGTTCCCGTTTCGTTTTCCCGACGTATTGGAGGGGGCAAAGGCAACTTGCCAAGTATATGACACCTGTGGTCCTACAGTTGGCAAACTCCCGGTTGATGTAATTCTTACCATCCGTTCCGTTAAATGAACGTGCCGGTAATATGTACTTGCAGGCCTTGCAGGACCCACACCTATACGTCCCCACCGCCCAGGCTTGTCTAAGCCACATATGTGTGGATGGAGGAGAATAGTGACTACGTACCAGGCGGTCACCTAAATTTCTGCCCCGTCTGTAGGTGATCGCCGGTCTCTCATACACTAATTGAGATACCACAGGGTCAGGGTCAGGGTCAGTTTAGGAAACTAAACTGTAGATATAGAGTACACTATTGGGTGTTTATGTCTGTTTGTGTGGACCTTGTTTTTATAATGAACTATTAAAAGTTAAGTATTAGTTAGTCCCCAAGTGGTCTCTGTACGCCGGTGATTAGTACATCTATCTATAGCAAATTCAAGGTTACTATATTTACCTCGGGCGGAGATAACCTGGGCGGCTGTTACAGAGGCAACCACTGTGTCACCGCACCGCAGCCACCAGAGATCATACTGTGCAGGAGAGGGGGGTGAGCGGGTCAGATGAGACTCTGTGCCCCCGATCCGAGAAATAACCAGGGGCACAGAGAGAGGGCACCCCCAATACCAGGATCAGGGGTCAGACTCCCCCACCATGTCACTGCAAAAACTGAAGCCAGGCAACTAAACTATGGAGAATACTGACTGCAGTTCCTACTTTCTACCACTAGATGGTGACATTATTACTATCCCCATAAATAATGGTAAAAGGAATAGTGAATCCTTAGTGAACAAATATTATGGAAGGTGAATCTAACTTTTTTTTCTATGATCTTTATCTTTATGAAAACTTCAACAGAAAGCTTCTTCTTTGCTTCTAGGGAATTCCTGGAGATAAAGGAGAAAAGGGAGAACCAGGAAACCCCGGAGAACAAGTGAGTGACGCCATGGGTTCAGTGTTCTCTTATATCTGATACTAGTTGCATACTGCCCCCCCCCCCCCCCCCCCCCCCCCCCCCCCCCCCCCCCCGATGCCATAGAGAGGGGGGGGGCTGCAATGTCATATATATATATATATATATATATATATATATATATATATATATATATATATATATATATATATATGTATAGTCATACAGAGTAATGTACTGCGCACATATGCTACATAATGCAATATAAATAATAATTATGTATATATATATATATATATATATATATATATATATGTGTGTATATATATATATAATATATATGTGTGTGTGTGTGTGTATATTGTGTCCAGAGTATTATACAGTGACCATATAAAACCATCCCATGCCTACATGATATAGTGCCCATAGACTGCCACACTACATAGTGCCATATAGTGCATACACAGTGCCCCTCTGTGCCCCTTTACTGCCATATGGTGCCATTGACCACATTACATTTTTATACCTCTTTTTCAGGGACCTCAAGGACTGACTGGAGATGTGGGCCCCATTGGTCCTGTAGGGCCACAGGTATGTATATTAAGGAAGTAAAGTCTTAATTATATACAGACTAAGGTTTACTGACTGTTGTGGAACTACAACCCCCATCACGCCCTGATGACAACTTCTCTCATTTAACCCCCCTAGTAAATTTATAAATATTATATATACAGCTTCTTTTTTTATTACGTCTTTTGGATAACAAGAACAATGGTCACTCTTACATTATCCTCCAAAGCTCTTGGATAGCTTCTCTGGATTGCTGTATAACTAGCTAGAAGTCTGGGGAAGCCTGATGGCAATTCTCTAATGTAATGTAATCGGCCGATCATTGTCTCTATTACACTATGGGATAATCGGCCCGAAGTAATGTGAATTGCTCCTCAGCTTTCCCCAAATATTCAGAAAAGACTGAAGAATATTTTCTGGGTGCAGTTCCTGAAATTACCACTAGATGCCCTCAGCACATACAGTGAATACCTTGATTAGAAGAAGAGTAAAAAAAAAAAAATATATATATATATATATATATATATATATATATATATATATATATATATATATATATAATTTTTTTTTTGCTAATGTATGATATGAAAGAAATGGTTGTTCTCTTCGAGAGGCAGCGCCACCCTTGTACATAGGTTGTATCTGGTACTGCAACTTGAATGAAACTGAGCAAAGCAGATAGTAACCATGCACTGTCCTCATCTCTCCGGGCTGTAGGGGGCAGCACTTCTGTAACGTTTAATATAAAATTGAATACACAAGGGGAAAACAGTTGACTAGTCAGGAGCAAAGACAAACCCATAGTGGGGGTGTAGTTGCTACTAGAACCTTACCCAGTTAGATCTAGACATGATCTAGAGTAGTGATCTCCATCAGCTATTCCAAAACTACAACTCCCAGCATGCAGTTGCAACATTGTAACACCTTGGATTGGAGACCATATTTTCCCATGTCAAACTATCACTGTAGGTTAATATATGGGCCCCACGAAATCATGCCCTCTCCCAGGAGAACAGGACTCCACAATATCCCCATTTTCATAAATCAGGACCTGTACACAAAGCAAATGGGACAGAATGTGGAGGTGCGGAGAGTTCCCCTTTAAATGAGACATTGTTGTAGGAGACATTACATTGATGAATGGAGCCGAGCTTCACATTGTGTTACCTGCACCTGTCCGCCAAGCCTCTCCGCATTGAAGCCTCATACGTCTAAGTGGCTGGTGATGGCCCCCGGGGGACATTGATGAATAACTCATTGGCAATAAAAGCTGCGGAGCTGTCAGATCTGTACATCCAGGCGTCTGCCCCTTATTACCAGGAGGAGTTATCACATTCACAGCCGTCTATTGTGTCTCCAAGGGCTTCACATTCCACAACTATCTATCTCCTATCTATCTATCTATCTATCTCCTATCTATCTATCTATCTATCTATCTATCTATCTATCTATCTATCTATCTCCTATCTATCTCCTATCTCCTATCTCCTATCTATCTATCTCCTATCTATCTATCTATCTATCTATCTATCTATCTATCTATCTATCTATCTCCTATCTATCTCCTATCTATCTATCTCCTATTATCTATCTATCTATCTATCTATCTCCTATCTATCTATCTATCTATCTATCTATCTATCTATCTATCTATCTCCTATCTATCATCTGTATCAATCAATCAATCAATCAATCAATCAATCAATCATCTTTTTCTTTCTTTCTTTCTTTCTTTCTTTCTATTCATTTATTAAATAGACCTGTTATATTGTTTCCCATCATGCATCAGGTTGCTCTTCAGCTTCCTAGGTAAGAACGATTGCTCATGGTTGAGAAATCAGACTTCTTGTAAGTTTCCATTATGTCCCCCATTGGTTTTGCACCCAGACATGAGCACAGGAAGGGTTATATACATCATCGGCATCTTATGTGTACAGTAATAATAATATATTTATTTGTATGGCGCCAACAGATTCCGCAGCGCAGTAAGAGAAAGGTCCCGATGCTGCAGTCAGAGCTGGATCCCCTAAGCCATGGCGGAAGCTCTTTATTATTAAGTACCGTTGTCTGCCATGGCGGCCTCTCTTGCTCTACGTTTTTGGGCACAGATCAGTGTTCGCTGAGCATTTAGGTCATTGTGTACGGTGAACTTCACTAAAATCACTTGACAAGCTGACGCAGCAGAATAGTGAATGAACCTTCCAGACCGAAGATTGTTAGAAAGCTATAAATAGGAGCCTCTGCCAAGTCCACATAACGGGTGAGTGCACCATCATGTGGAGTAGAAGGACACCCCTACCACCCAACATGGAAGTCAAAGAGGAAGAACAACCCCCACCAATCACCCAACACGGAAGTCAAAGCGGAAGAACAACCCCCACCAATCACCCAACACGGAAGTCAAAGCGGAAGAACAATCCCCCACCAATCACCCAACACGGAAGTCAAAGTGGAAAAACAATACCCCACCATCACCCAAGTTAAGTCAAAGCAGAAGAACAATCTATCACCATCACCCAACATGGAAGTCAAAGTGAAAGAACAATCCCCCCGAAATCACCCAACATGGACGTCAAAGCAGAAAAACAATCCCCCATCATCACCCAAGATGAAAGTCCATGCAGAAGAGTATTGCCCCATCATCATCCAACATGGAAGTCAAAGCAGAAGAACAATCCACCACCATCATCCAACATGGAAGTCAAAGTGGAAAAACAGTCCCCTGTCATCACCCAAAACGGAAGTCAAAGCAGAAGAACAATCCCCACCATGGAAGTCAAAGCGGAAGAACACTCCCCCACCCAACATGGAAGAACATGGAATAAGAATCACCCCTTCCACCCAACATGGAAGTCAAAGTGGAAGAACAATCACCCCTTCCACCCAACATGGGAGTTAAAGGGGAAGAACAATCCTTTACCATCACCCAACATGGAAGTCAAAGCGGAAGAACAATCCTTCACCATCACCCAATATGAAAGTCACAGCGGAAGAACAATCCCCCCTCCACATCACCCAACATGGCAGTCAAAGTGGAGGAACAATCACCCCTTCCACCCAACATGGAAGTGAAAGGGGAAGAACAATTTCTCACCATCACCCAACATGGCAGTCAAAGAGCAACAACAATCCCCCACCATCATCCAGCATAGAAGTTAGTGTGGAAGAACAATCCCCCACCATCACCTAACATGGAAGTCAAAGTGGAAGAGCAATGTAGTGACCTTTACTACCCAACATAGAAGCCATAGTTGAAGAGCAATGATTCGTCTCAGCCAAAAAGGAAGTCAAGATAAAAATATAAGGAAATGAGAGGGGCTCCTTGGAGCTACGGTGTCAAAATAAAGGGACTTTTGTTCCACTAAGTGCTACCTCCCTTTACCTTCTCTAAAATCGAAGACTAGTGACCGTTTCTACTCAATATGGAATTCAAAGTGGAAGAACATTGATTCTTCCTTTTTAACCAATATGGAGGCAGAAGGGCAATGACCCTTTCCACCTAAAATGGAAGGGTCATTGCTTCTCCATGTTGATGAATGTGTTATGTGCTTACATATAGGTGTTACCGTTAAGATGTTACCTATTTCACACCTCGGCTACAAAAATAAACTTCAACCGTGTACTCCTAATAAGTGATGAGGTCAATGGCTGAACTGTTTGGGTTCGGCAAATTTACTAAACCCAACCTTTCGGGATTTGACTTCCAGCAGCTGGAGAAGTTGGATGCCGCTCTAGCGAGTTCTGGAAAACATGGATCTAGCCATAAGCCATAGTCTGTATCCTTGGTTTCCTGGCAGCCCTAGGTTGACATCAAACTTCTTCAGCTGCCGGGAGATAAATGCTGTGTGTTCGGGTTTGGAGAATGTTGCCAAACCCAAACCATTTGGTAAGTCTGTTCAAAGGGTGTAAATGCAGTGATATGATACAGTGATATCTTCCCTTTAGGACACGTATAACGAAGGCCTGGCAATTTATATGTAACAGAAAACCATAACATATAACAGATCTGTGCGATGCTGACCACAATTTCTATATTCCATATAGGGTCCAAAGGGTCAAGATGGAGCCAACGGTGAACGTGGACCTAAGGGCGATGTTGTGAGTGTATCCTAAGATCTCTGTATTCATTGTTGGATTATTGGGTCATAAAGGGAAACGCCTAGTTATGCCAAAAAAGTTTTTTCTAAGATTCTGTATGGCTTCTTTCTTCACAAACAGCGCCACATCTGTCCACAGGTTGTTTGCGGTATTACAGTTCAATCTCCTTCACTCTAATGGAGCCGAGCTGCAATACCAGACACAAAGCATGGATAATTGTGGCTCTGTTTGACACTTAGTGCTGGTGCAGGCTTGGCAGATCCAACCAGCTGGGTTGGCCAATTTCATGTAGGCCACGTGTGCGATGTGTCTGTTCGAGGGTTGGATGATTTTATGCCCAGGAGGCTCTCCATATTATAGGACTTCAACATTACCATCAATGAGAATGGGGTCAGTGTAGACCTGTGATGCTCACCCGCCTGATTCTGGGGATGGCACCAACATAGTATCTTAGGTCTATTACACCGGGGTACATGGGAGCTGTGACTTATACCCAAAAGCATGGTGCATGTTCAGAAAGATCATCAGCTCATGGCCTCTTTTTCTCCTATCATACAATACTTCCTATATACACATACTGCTCATTCCTGATATACTGCACCTTTCTTACCACCAGGGTCCACCAGGCCTCGCAGGTCAACCCGGAGCCAGGGGACTACCCGGGAACGTGGTAAGTATTCTGCAGTATTTAAATTCTTGTGTATTTATTTAGTACTTTTTATTTTTCAATTTTTTGTTACTGTTTTATGTATTTATTTTTTAGTTATTGTTCTATTTTTTTTAATTTGTTTTGTCTATTTATTCTGCTCTTTTTATTGTTCCTTTATTTTTGTTTTTTATATTATTTATTATACTTTATACTACACATAATATATAAGGATTATAGCATTGTGCGGTCTACCATTAGAGGGCATGTAACGCTGGGGGTTGTGGTTCCCCTGTTCCACCACTAGCGATGATGTAAGCCGCACCAGGGAGCGGAGTCTAAGGGGCCGCTGGTCTTCACCAGAGCCCGCCGCAAGGCAGGATGGACTTGCTGCGGCAGGCGACCCCCAGGTCGCTACCCCTGGCTTGGCTGCTAGTGGTGGTGGCGAGGTGCAGCTGGAGACTAGTAGGCAGATGGCAGTAGGCTGGAAACACTAGGCAGGATACACGGAGAGGAGTATACAGGCAGGATACAGGAGAGCTGGGACTACACACTAAGGAAAGCATGCAGAGGCTCCAACACCTGTGGTGGGGCAGGGCTGCAATTTATAGGAGAGTCTCAGAGCAGAGCAGCAGTCAATTAAAGGCACAGTGACCCTTTAAGTTACAGCAGAGCCCGTGCGCGTGCTCCCTAGGAGACAGGGACACGCCCGTCGAGCTGACAGGGAGCTGGAGGAGGAGGAACCCCGACACAGAGCAGGAGGTGGGGCAGCAGCGGCGTGGCGAGAGGTATGTGCCGCGGCCGCGGATGTGACAGGGCACTGGAAAAGGGAGAGCCTCTGTGTACTATTAGGGGCACCAATTATACAGGAAACTAATGAAATGGAGAATATTATTATAAAATATCAAAAAATATAACAATTGTATACAAAAAAATGGTGGTTTGTAATAAGTAAAAATCTGAAAACATCAAATTTTAAGAGACTGTTAATTTTTTTTTAGTTTTTTTTACTATTTTAGGGCTATGTTCAAGCAACATTTTTTAAAGCAAAAATACGGCCTCATTTTAATTATTGTGTCTGTGCGACTGTAAATATTGATCATGCTCTTTATTTTTAATTACAGCCGTAATTATCAAATTATGGCCGTATTTTTGCCTAAAAAAGACAGTGGGATCATACCCTTATTTTAAAAATCTGGGTGCAAAATATAAAGCAAAACTGATAACAACAATAAAAAAAACTAGTGGACATTGTCCCAAACCCTGTCCCACACTGAGATGGAAGCTGATTGGATGAGTGGGAGGTGCTCGCTGAGGTTGAGCAACTAGACTGGTGGGGCGAGCTAGGCAGGTAAGTACGGGGATGGGGGGTTGGGGGGTCATGTTATACTCAAGGTTAAGCCGATTTTTAGAATAAAAATACCAAATCAAGCATTTACATATGGGCCCGTATCCTGCAAGCCATGCCCATTGTGCCACAGTTACATACATTAGGCTCATCCAGGCGTGTGACGTGACGGAGCTGGAATCGAGGTCATGCTAAGAGGCTGGAGCATTTGTTACAATAATGTTATAGAAGTATATATAGAACATAATATGCGGAAATGAAAGAAGCGAGGCGAGAGCGGGGATCCAACAAATCTACATATATACAGCTATATATAGCTTCTGTATGGCCTTTCCAGGAATTGATGTTACAGAGATGGTTTAGTATTAGTATTCACATCTCTCTTGATAACTCTCATCATCTCCGAGAGGATTTTAGATTTCTTAGGTCGGCCCATAATTGAATTGACCGGTGGAGGTCACCATGGAGGTCACCATCTGAGGCTCTAATCATCTCAATGGGGGAGGTACTGTACGTGGGTTATCACTGCATTGCTGGCTATGGAACCTCCATAAGACCTGCTTAGATCCAAGACTGGGGTCTACCTAGCATCCTCCTGGAGGAACGAGCTCAGGGCAGGGCATGCACTACAGTAGTCTTTGCATTAGCTTATCCATCTCTTGGCCTCCACCATACGCCCATAGTGTCAGTCCCTTAGGGTCTGTGCTGGGGCAATTATCCAAATGACTCGGTTACCCAAATATCTCTTATTCCAGCCATCTCAGCAGTTCTCTTTGGTCCAGTAGCCTTTAACTGGAACCCCTTCATCCGTGCTGGCCCATGCTCTAAGGGCCCTATTACACTGGATGATTGTCGTGCAAATTACCATTATAATGTTTATATTTAAACGATAATCGTTTCATGTAAAAGCAGGTAACGTTCAAACCACCGATGAAAAATCGTTCATTGTTCGTTTGGTGGTGACACCAAATTCATTGTTAGTCGTTCACTATTTGTTCAGTTTAACGCCACATAGTTGCTTCATTTGCAGGGATTATATGGAGTGAATGATTGTAGCAACGACCATAACTAACGACTATTCTGTGCAATACGGTGAACAATTTCCGGCTAGCGGTATACGATTTTGTTTGCGAACGTTTATCGTTAATCATTAAAAATGCTTTGTCTGATAGGACCCTTGCTCGATGACTCTTGGTTTATATAAAGTTCCTCTGCCACTATGTTCGCCTAGAAGCAGACGGATCTCCTGCCAGTCCACGTGGTATCTACCGCACTCTGCTCTCTGCTTCCTGTTCCATCCATTTTAGGCCCCATGCACATAGAGCAAGAGCGGCAGAATGAGACTATGGGAGGCTTGTGCACTGCATCTCTCGGTGCTGAAAAATGAACAGTGTGGGGAGAGGAGTGGCGGGAGCCTCCCATAGACTCCCATTATGACACAGAGGCTGGCAGTATTCCGCAGCGGACAAATCCAGCGCAGAATTCCGCCGCTCTTGCTCTGTGTGCACAAGGCCTTATATGGCAGACACAACAGGGACATCTAGTGGAAGCCACAGCAAACAACACCAGACAACCATATCTGGTTTTTATCTAGTGTTTAAAAAAAATGCTAAAAAGTTTGTAACTTTTTCATTGTTTTTTCAACATCCTTTTTCTGGTGTTTTCTCTGTTCACCACCAAAGCCTCAGAATTCCACATGTTTCCTGTCTCCTGAGCAGTGCATTGTGGGAGCTGGGGGAACAGTTAGCCAGTCATAGCCAACCCTATTTGGTCACATGACTAATTAAGTGTTTACATATAGAGACATGACATGCAGTCAGTTGGTTTTACATCAACTGCACTATCCTTAAAAATTTTTTAAAAAATATAATTTATTGTATTTCCCGGCATATAAGGCGACTAGGCGTATAAGACGACCCCTGACTTTTAAGAAGACTGCCAGTGGTTCGCCTTAGGGTGCGTTTACACAGAAAGATTTATCTGACAGATTTTGGAAGCCAAAGCCAGGAATGGATTTGAAAAGAGGAGAAATCTCAGTCTTTCCTTTATGACCTGATCCCTGTTTATAGTCTGTTCCTGGCTTTGGCTTCAAAGATCTGTCAGATAAATCTGTCTGTGTAAACGCACCATTATACGCTGGAAAATGTTAACCCCTGCCTGACCGCAGCCCGGCTACAGTCAGGCAGTGGTTAACTGCAGCTAAATGGAAAAAAAAAACAAAAAACAGTTAACTCACCTGGGGCCCGATCCCGGCCTCCCGTCCCGTTCCCGGCACAGGCAGTGTGATGTACACTGACTGCGCCAGGGATCCCCGAAGCTCTCCCGAGCAACTGAGCCTCTCTGAGCTTCTCCGATTAGAGGCTCGGCTGCTTGTGAGAGCTTCGGGGATCCCTGGCGCAGTCAGTGTACGTCACACTGCCTGCGCCGGGAACGGGACAGGAGGCCGGGATCGGGCCCCAGGTGAGTTAACTGTTTGTTTTTTTTTACAGTAGTCACCCACTGTGGGGCAACCATACCCAGCGTATAAGACAACCCCCAACGTCTGAGAAGATTTTTCAGGGTTAAAAAGTCATCTTATACACCGTAAAATAGTGTATATATATTGTTAGGGATTAGCTAGCAGGTTATTCGTCTCCTGGGTAGACGGGCACACTCTGGCAGGCACAGACAGAACAACTGCAGTTCGTACAACTGACCTCAGCCAGTTTTATTTACTGTGGTACAGAAATAAAACAAAACAAACTAAATCCTATGCCTGTCCGGCACTAACTAGACGGCAGGATACCTCACTAACAAGGTGCCGGCCTAATACCGGGCACCACACATAACAGATATTGTATGAACCACTTGTATGGCTCTCACAGGTTCTGAGCAGATGACCTGTTCCCAGGCTGAGAGCCAAGGTGTGTCTGCAATCCCGGCCTTTTATAAGGCTCCGTGCACACCTGAGGACTGACTGATTAATCAGACAGCCAAAGACATGGACTGCTGGATGGAGGGGGGCCCACCCTCACTTCCCACTCCAGCTACACAGACCCTGATAACTGGTTTTGTCCAAACCTGAACTGCAGAAACCACAGATCTTTGACCACTCTATTTTCCTGGTTGCTTTTTTTTTTTTTTTTTTTTTTAAGAGACATGAGGAATCTTGGACAAATATATATCCCATCTACTATTCCTCCAGACACTCTGTCACTCTGTTTTATATACAGTATATCTCTCTCTCTCTCTCTCTTTATATATATATATATATATATATATATATATATATATATATATATATATATATATATATATATAAAATTAATTTTTTATTTCTTTTTAGGGAAATCCAGGAGACGCTGGTTTGCCAGGAAAAGACGGTCCGAAGGGCGAAAAGGTGAATAGATGTAATTGTATTTTGCAAGGAATGCCGGGGTAAATGTAAGCAGCGGAGGAGACTGCGGGGAGCCGGGAGCTCTTCCATCTGTGCGCTGTCTCCTCGCTCTCCTGATATTTCTACTAAAATTGGAAATGAAAAGTTCACGAAATCAGACGCCACCAGCCGCATCTCCCCATCTGTTTACTGGAAAAGGAGAAGACTGGGAATGCAGAGGCTGATGCTGAGCGTGTGTCAATAACAAAGCTGACCGGTCAACAGCCGGGCGGGAAGATGGCCTATTCTATGGCATATGCCGAGAAGGCATTCATCCACAGAAAGAAGACACCAAGCTCAAGAGCAATGCAAGAATAGCACTTAAAGGGGTAGTCCACTAAAACATAACTTTTGATATGTTGCAGCTCATGGTGAGACTAATAATTACTTCTATACTTGTTATTATCCATTCATTCTCCTTTCCCCAGTTCTGAGCTGCTGCTTTCTGCTGAAGACACAGAAATCTGTGTGTGACCTTTCTATCTCCCCCTCCTCCCTTCTGAGACAGCTGATGTAAACAAGTCCCTGGCAGGCTCTATCTGCAAAATTGTAATTTCTGTAATGCCGAGATGGTTAAGTTGCTGATGAACTCACTGTGATCATATCCTCCCAGCATTATAAAAAAGCTACAATGTTGCAGATACAGCCTGCCAGGGACTTGTTTACATTAGCCATCTCAGAAGGGAGGGGAAGGAGGGGTTAGACAGAGAGGAAAGCTCACACACAGATTTTTGTGTCTTTAGCAGAAAGCAGCAGCACAGAACTGGGGGAAGGAGACTGAATAGATAATAACAAGTATGGAAGAAATTGTTAGTCTCACCATGGGCTGCAACATATCAAAAGTTATGTTTAAGTGGAATACCACTTTAAAGGGGTAGTGCACCAAAATATTTTTTCTTTCAAATCAACTGCTGCCATGAAGTGCCAGAGATTTGTAATTTACTTCTATTAAAAAATCTCAAGCCTTCCAGTACTTATCAGCTGCTGTGTGTCCAGCAGGAAGTGGTGTTTTCTTTCCTGTCTGACACAGTGCTCTCTGTTGCCTCCTCTGTCCATGTCAGGAACTGTCCAGAGAAGGAGCAAATCCCCATAGAAAACCTCTCCTGCTCTCCAGACTGGAAATAATACCACTTCCTGCTGGGCATACAGCAGCTGATAAGTACTGGAAGGCTTGAGATTTTTTAATAGAAGTAAATTACAAATCTCTGGCACTTCATGGCAGCAGCTGATTTTAAAGAAAATTTTTTGGGGTGCACTACCCCTTTAAGTTTCAAAAAATCTATTTCACTGTCTTTGGTAGATTGCACACAACCCAGATGGTCCCTGTTACAGGGGGCTCCTCACTATAAATGTTCATGATGGACTCCAAGAAGTCAGCTGTAATCTTCAGTAAATCAGCAGCAAGTGCCCAAGTTTCCTGCAGCGCCTCCATAGGCCAAATAAAGAATTGCACAGCTCCTATTAAAATCAATGGGATGTCAGTGTATTGCATGAAGGCGCTGGGTCCTCCAGAGAGGGACTCTCTTTGTAGCTGCTCTCTGCTTTATTAACTAAGGGTCCTGAAAATGAGACACCCCCCTCGCACTGAATAATTTATTGCTCTATATTTTTGACAAATATTTTATTTGAATTTCTTTTTAAGGGTGACCCAGGTAGAGAAGGAAAAATTGGACCACCCGGCGCCCCCGGAGAGGCTGGTTTGGCTGGTTTGCCTGGACTACCAGGACGGGGAAAGGATGGGGAAAGGGTAAGTTAAGGAAGCTTTAGAACATCTGATTCTGGCCTTCTCCTCCTTTACTAAGGCGGCATTCACACGTTGTGTAATCACTCTCTGCATCATCATTCATTATAATGCCGGGAGCTCAGGAACTGTTGGCGCTACTGTACTGATCTGCTGTGTCAGGACAACAGCACGAAGATTTCAACAGTTTGGAATCTTACTCGAAAGCTCAATTAGAGTTTATAAAGTGAACAAGTTGGATTTGATTGACAGATGAAGAGAGACAAGCGGTGCTGCGTACTCCCTTAGTCTCTGGAGACCTGGTGTGATCATTAATTATTGATGTGTCTCAAGACATCCAAAGTTACTCCAAATGACAAGAACACTTTAAGGATTCTAATTTCTCATTATATAAATTTAATTCAGTATCACTACAAGGCTGCAAGACTAGACAGGCTGTAGTTCATATCACAACCACTAGGTGGCCACTTATAGGTACTTGTAGCATGAACTAAACAACTATCGATAGAGTATGGAAAAATAATGTTTTTTTTAATGGAATATACTGAGGACACATGGAGGACACATATCTCCACATATCAGCATCTCTATAAAGATATCCAGTCCTGACAGATATATTGGTATTATTATATGCTGGATTTTATCGCTCACAGTTACCACATCAGTAATATCATGTCTTTCCTTCCTACCCTTAAATATGTGAATGTTTTCTTTAGGGTGAACGCGGGGCCCCGGGTCCACAGGGACAACCTGGATCTAAGGTAAGAACAATACTTTACTATCATAAAATATCGGCCATGACTCCAAAAACACGAGACTGTTGCACATGTGTGAATGCGTTATGGGATTTCTATAGTTTGGGAAAACGTTTGATCACCATATCGAAGGATCAGAGGCGCTCAGTGGCCTCTGTGGCCGTTCAGCTGTATATATGTGCGAGTGAAAGATAAGGCGTCACCTATTGTTCTTATGTTGAAAGCAAATGTGTACATCACTTTTTTTTTTGACAGCTGTTAAAGCCTAGCTGTCAATTCAGGGTCTTTTTTTTTTTTAAATCAATAAATATCTATAGTACAAGTGATTTTAAGAAACTCTGTAATAGGTTTTATTTACCAAAATAGTTTCCTTCTGCACTGAAAAAGCTGTTTTCCTAGCTTCCCCCTCACTACAGAAGAAGCAGGATTTCTGTGTCTATTATGCTCTATGGAGAGGGGAGGGGCTGAGAGGAGTGAGTGAGCACGGAGCAGTCCTGCACAGCACAACACCCTGCAATCTTCTTTCAGCAAGTTCTTAGATAAGCACTGACCTTTCTGACCCCTGAATCCAGCGTTTTAGGGGCCCAGGCTACAAACAGCTAACCTTCATGTCTCTTCTCCCTGCTCACTCATCTCCCTCCCCCCTCCATAGGATATAATGGACACAGCAGAACCCGTCTTTACTAGCTTCTCTGTAATGAAGACGGATTTGTCTGATAATGAACAGATAAGAACGGGTCTGTTCATTGACTTGACTGGATTTTGATCCTTTCCAGTCCATATCAACAGAGTTTCTCCAGTGTGTCCAGTCTTTTCCTTAGGTTTTCAGTCTTCTCAATGATATGTTCTTGATTAGTGCAGTTGTCTCCATCCATCATTTTGGGCAGTGCTTTTATATAAGAAGTATTCTTTACAATAAGCAGATTCCACTATGTCCTGATGTGTGGATCAGATGGAATCTGTGGTGGACCTAGATAAGGTTTTCAATTTCCCTATACTGCCTCCAAAGGGGAAACAAGGAATTGCAGGAGTTTTTTCATCCTATTGTTTTTCATGTTTTAATGCTTTCATACATATTTGATTTTGAAATTCCCATAAAATGTCTTGTATACTCTAAAAATGGGTGGTTAGAGATGAGAAGGAAGCCTTAATTTACCTTTGAGGAACAATGTGTATCATCTTCAACTGGCAGACTGACTCAGCTTGCAGGCACATAGCTCTCCCCTGGGAATCAACCCTACTTCCCGGAATTTGTCCTGATCTAGCTTTCACTAGAGACAGATTTCCCCTAACAACAGGCAGTGGACAGCAGAGAAGGGAGACACCTAGTGGCCAAGATTTTAGAGCTTTTCTGGCTTAAGGAGTTATTTTTGGTAAATGAAGTGATTTACGTATATGTTAGAAGTCACACAGATTATAACGTGGTGAAAATAGTTTTAAATGACCATCTGAGATAATATTACTTCAAACACCACCACCCGGCAAATCTCTTCTAGATCCTCCATCCTCGCACTGCCAAGCCCTATGATTTTCTGTGAACGCTTTCTCCTCTAAAACTCCCCTAAAGAAAATTACCATGCTTGAAATTCATGTCCACGTCTTAAGTAGTTAATACAGCTCCTTATATTCTATGCAAGGACAAAGACACCAGGCAGCTTCAGAAAAGACGTGCTCTGAGTGCCCCATGGGTCAAAGACTCTCAGGAGGATTTCATCCACCGGCTGCATTAAAAAAAAAAAAAAACATGGTGCCAAAGTGAGACAAATATAAAGCAATTGAAATGAATGAGCGAGAAGGAAGATAGCGGCAGAGGTATTAATAGGTGTGATGTATGCAGACAGCCGGCGGATGATTTATTCCACTGACACAAGTAAGGAAGAGACGGAGAAGAAATGTAGACTTGGGTAATTAGCGCTCGGTACAAAACCTTCATTTCTCTCTCTAATTGCTCCCCGGAGCTTTCATTAAAATGGTATTTAGTTACATGGTCATCAGAGGCGGCGGAATATTCCTTCTGACCTGTGTGTAGAACGTTCTGGAGGCTCAACGTGAACGGCCACAATTCCTTCATCAAATAGGTCGTCCGGATAATTCTCCCTAATGTCTCTTTATACCTTGGAGCCTGTTAGATGTTTCAAGAGTCTTAGGTCTTTTTCAAGGTGGTTCAGAACATGGCGGGGAGGGGGGTTTATAGTAACGCCAGTGGTTGACAACTTTGGGTATGATTCTATAAAATCAGCTGTTGGATTTATATTATGTACAAAAGTGCAACATTTAAGCAACTCTGTACCCACTTTGTGACACCCTCAGCCTCCCCCCCCCTCCCAACTGCTTATACTTTTATACCTTCGTGTAGCTGATGAGGTACTGGTATGTTTATCAACGCTGGTTGTGCTTTCCTGAGGCCGAAAATCATAGTTTAGTTGAGCTGTAGCCATGTCTAAGAGGCGTGGCCTAGAGCGATCGTGCCCTAGGCCAGCACCGCCTGTGGGGTGCTGGTGTCCGTCTCCCCCTGCTTCCTGTTCCGTCCTCTGTCCGCCCGCACACTGTTAGCTGTAGGTGAGCATGCACCGCCTCCTGAACCCCTGGCGCCGCTGCAATGACATAGCCGGGTCCGTGCCGCCTCTGGTGTGTCCTCTCAGCGTCGCCCCCGCCGCGTGCTAGTGGCGTGCACGGCCCTTCCTCGCTTCTCCTGCCTGTCACCGCCCCCCCCTACCCCCCACCCGGCATACCATGGTGCCGCCCGCTGCCGGAATCGGCTTGTCCTCTTCTCTGGACATGCGCTGTTTTGCGCCGATCCCACGCAGGATCAGATCGCAACGGCGCATGTCCAAGGAAGGGGACAAGCTGATTCCGGCAGTGGGCGGCACCTAGGTATGTTGGGGAAGGGGGAGTTGACAGGCAGGAGAGGTGAGGAAGTGCCGTGCACATCACTACCACGGGGCAGGGACTACGCTGAGAGGACACACCACAGAGGCGCGGCTTTAACCTTAACCCCTAAAGGGGTTATTCACTGTTAGAAAACCATAGAAATTTATGTATTTTTTGTGATTTTGACAAATCACTTTTGTTCCAAATTAGTTTGACAAGTTAGTAAGTGATGTAAAGTGATAAATAGCATCTAATTCACTGTAACGATGTCAACCAGATTCCCGCTTTCTAGAGTGTCAGCCGTGATGCCCCAGTACTAGAGACGAGCGAACCAAATCTTACAAGCCGAGATTCAGTCTGAACTTTGCAAAAAGTTCAGTTTACTACTTTACCAAACTTTTTGCAAAGTTCAGAATGAATTTATAAAGATGGTGGCAACACAATATCATACCCATTAAAAAAAAAAAGGTATGTTCACCTGTCCATGTCCCCTCGTTGTCCCCGGGATAGGAGAGTGTATTAGCTGCTATATATAGTGAATGATGGGAATGGAGGACTACCACTTCTATTATGGCACAAAAGCTAAGGCTGAGGTTCCTTCAAGAATGGGGGACAGTATGTTGTGCTCTGTTTTTCGGTAAAAAGCCAAACCCAATAACGGACACCCAATGGGAACTACAACTTCATGGTATCTGTTGGGCGCTATTCCTGTCTAGTGTGTTAGTGCTCTGGTTGTGCTCCAGTAAAAAAAACTATTTAAAACCCAATGCCGGTGTGAACCCAGCCTTAGCCAACCCCTGGGGACACAGGTGTGAATGGTCTTTGGTCTGTGATAGGTACAAAACCCACTGAAGTTCACCTACAGATGGTTTTTTATATTCCTTATTTATTTCTAAGTTTACGGCTCCTTTAAGAACATGTCAACTCTATCATCTCTTGTCTTTGGTGGATAAAGCTGCCGACTATTGTATATACATAAAAAAAAAGCTACCATGATGAGTTAGAATTTTACCAAACATCATCTCCAGTCTTCACTTTCCTTCTCACCCGTTTAAATTAAAATGGAGGTTTTTGATCTGATGACTAAAAATCTGTTCTTTTTAAGTTGTTTCTTCAAGCTTTACTGACTCTGAAATATTGCACATTGGGGAAGAAGTTGTCGAGATTTTACATAAAGTGACTTTGTATTCATTATACGGGAATAAGACGGAGGGCTGAGGCGTCATCTCTTCCGAGCCTCCATTATTTCTCACATTTTTCTGCTGTTTCTTTCTAATTACAGACAGTGTTAGACTTTATAGTCTTCTTTATGGGCTTCGTCTAGTGACAGAGCGTAAAGTTCACAACTTCTAAGGCGCATAACTGAGTGATTTTCATGAAGAGCTTCCATCTCAGTCTTAGAACAGAAACAAGAAGAAAGAAAAAAAAAAAAAAACAAAAAAAAAAAAAAACAATCAAAAACTTTCACTTTTTTTCCCCATTTGCCTTGTCTCTCCAGACACAAGGCAGTCGACCTGCCATAACCAGATGGAAAACAGCTTTAAAGTAATGCTAAAAATGCACAAAAAGTTCCCCAGCACTTCCTTTCTTAATCTTCTTTTCTTTTGATTAAGGCTAAAAAAGATATAAAGAAATCTCTGTTTGTCCCAGAAGATCAGCCGCGTCCTCCAACCTTTCCTCTTTGCCTTGTGTCAGGACTCCCCCTTATTCTATGATTGCAATAGGACAAAAATATTGTTAAGCCCCTCCCCTTTTCTAAACCACACCCCTCAGTATATCACTAGTAACTACAATTCCTATCATGCATGAATAACCAAAGCTTTAGTCTTACAGTATCTGGAGGGGCTAAGATTTGACGCCTATCGTGTCTTATAGGGTCTACGTCTGTAAGATCTGTATCCTCACATGACACACTTTCCTCTGGTCTACATACAACCACTGGACAAGGTCAGAAATAGGATGGAAGGAACGTTTGAGTTGTGTGACTGTAACAGGTAGAGGTGGCATGAGGAGGTAGATCCCTTGGGTCACCAAGAAATGCTAACGTACCTTCTCTAAGGAGTGGAGTCTAAGGAGGCCCCGGCTTTCACAACACAAACTTCATTGTACTATGAGATCACTTTGACCAAACCGAAACTGGGAACCAGGGATGGAACAAAATCCAAAATGGTAGAAGGAGGCTAGGAAGCAAGGGAAATGGCAGAAAGCCAGGAAGCTCAGACATGGATGATGACAGGAACAACACCAACAACTGAGGTCTGGAGGTGATGGCAATCAATCACCCTACAAGTTACTAGAGTTTGTGTGCTGAGCCTTCAAATACAGGTAACAGCCATACGCCTGCCACTAGAGGGAGCCCAACTCCCCAGGAAGCCGGCTCAGCACAGGTGAGAAGCTGCCGGTAGACAAGCACAATGAGAGAGCATGAGAGCCGATAGATGACCAAAGCGCAGCCCGACCCGCAGCAGGTACGGGATAACGGACACGACCGAGTGCCATTACAGTGACCACCTTAATGAACATTTCTACCCTTATAAAATCAATACTGAAACCAGTGATATGGACGCAGCATAAATATCTTTATAGCACAAATCAATCGTACTGAGAAATATATGCCAATAATGAGTATTGACAAGCTAAGGGAGAAAAGCTTTAGAAATCAATACGGAGGGGGCGCTATTAGCTGTCACCCATAAACGACTAAATATAACTTCTGAGAATATTAAATGTGACTGATGTAGGAATCAGTAAAATCTACCTAGGCATGAGATTAAATGCTCAATAACTAAGAAAGAAGAGGACAGAGGCCGAGGTGTGTACCTCTATAGGATACAATGGATACAGAAAGCACAAATTTAGCTCTTCCATATTTGCTCCTCCTCTTGGAGACTTATGAGTCACATGATGCTGTACACGCCCACACAGAGCCGACTTATTAGGAGAGGATGAACCCTGATGATGGGCTTACCTTTCTTGACCTCTTGATTGACCATTTAGGAATCCTCCAAGTGGATACAGTTGATGATGTTGATGTTGTTAAAGGGGTTATCCGGCACTACAAAAACATGGCCACTTTCTTCCAGTGACAGCACCGCTCTTGTCTCCAGTTTGGGTGCAGGTTCTGGTTGCAGGTTCCATTGAAGTGAATGGAGCTTAATTGCAAACCACACCTGACCTGGAGACAAGAGCGGTGCTG
Organism: Dendropsophus ebraccatus; assembly: GCF_027789765.1. Classification (NCBI taxonomy): domain Eukaryota; kingdom Metazoa; phylum Chordata; class Amphibia; order Anura; family Hylidae; genus Dendropsophus; species Dendropsophus ebraccatus. Next base: position 12,914,918 of record NC_091455.1, read on the forward strand.
TCTCTGGAAGAAAACGGCCATGTTTTGAAGCGCTGGATAACCCCTTTAAAGCGAATGTAACTTCAGGTACATTGCTTAAATTTTTTAACATGAATGGATCAGGAATGTCGGCGCCGTGGTCCTCTTTTTAAATCGCCACGGTCTATTCCCGGCGCCGGCCTGGCATGAAGCCCTGGGGGCGACCCTGCCGGCCCCCAGTGTGAGGAAAATCCCTCCTGTCTGTGATGCAGCTCCATTTATTGTAATGGAGCCACATCACAGAGGGGAAGTTGTCACACTGGGGGCTAGGGGGTCTGCCCCCAATGCTTCCTGCTAGGCCGGTGCCATAGAATAGACCGACACCATGCACGGAAACCAGACGCCGGTCCAAAAAAACTACCGCAACATCGACATCCCCAATCCATTCATGTAAAAAACCTAAAGCAATGTACCTGATCGTACATTCACTTTAAATAAAAACTTTCTTGCTGGCAGCCCCCTTTAACATGCAGAGCATCACCCCCTCTCTGATGATAACATTACTGTGCACCATACAGTACACTGCTCTTTATGGGGGCTAGAATTCTGCATGGCTAGCTGATACCCTGGCTACATGGGCGCCCATTGACCGACTATTGCTTTATGGACCATATCCAGGCCATTTTTTGGCTGCTTTCTAATCTGAAGCCTGCCAGGCTTTCTTCATCTGCGGGATGCGTCGCTCTTTCATTATGCTGAGAGAGACAAAATGTGGTTAAATGAGTCACGGAAGAGAACCAGAAATCTAATTAAAGTTTTATGCAGAATTTTTTCACGCCAAAAGTTCATTTTCAGCAAATAATTTTGTTAAGCAGCTCTGGCACCTGCATCTAATAGACATCCGCAGTGCTGGGTGGGGGGGATACATCCATGAAACCAACCATCCAATTCCAACCTACATGAAAAAAAAGTGTAAAATTAGACCATATAGCATGAGATATCACAAGTGGTCAATGTCTCTCAAAAGACCTTTTCAATGCTTGGAAGTGGTCCTCAAGAATGGTAGGGTCATTGGAGCTTGCGTTATATGGTGACCCGGGCACATGCATACATTATTATATTGATATAGTATACGTGTTACATAACCCTAGATAATGCAACAGTAGCAATAAAATGCTCAGCAGTCACCTTCTATCTGTGCTCGTGGTATCTCATGTTGTACCTTGTAACTAGCGTTTAGTGAACTTCATAAAAGTGTCCGGATTTGGCAACTTCTCCGAACCTAAACGATCGGCATTTAAAGTAGAAATCTGGGAATTTTAAAAACCTGGCAGCCAGCAGGGGCAGAAGGGGATTTCACTACGAGTAGTAGTAGTAGTAGTAGTAGTGTGGTGAGCACAGGACCAGCCTTGGGACCCCCGCCGCAAGTCATTTTCCCCCAAGTTGTGATGACGTCACGACTTGGGGGAAAATTTCTTTACTGGCTGATGGACTGGCCGGTCAGCCAATTAGTGACTGGAGAGAAGTCCCGCCCCAGTCATTAACTGGCTGAGTGGCCAATCCATCAGCCGGGTAGTGACGTGTACACCCCAGAGATAGTGGGGGTCCCGAGGACGGTTTCGCTGTTTACCACGGGCACAGGGAGAGGTAAGTGCCTACTCCTGATCAAGTCCCCTACTGTCCCTGTCGGCTGCCGGATTTTCAAAATCCCCAGACTTCTTCTTCTTTAACTCCCAACTCCCTATGGAGTCCTGGAAAACCTGGATAAAGCCATAGGCCATATGCTGTATCCATGTTTACCACACAGTCCTTGGGCTTCGTCCACCTTCTCAGGATGCTGGGAGTTAAATGCTGAATGTTCAAGTTTGGAAAACTTGCCAAACCCATGAAATTCGCTCAACACTTCTTGTAACCAGTGATCACAATATGTAGAGTTTTTGTATTTTTCAAAAATTTGAAACTGCTCTTCCTTCTTCTGGAACAACGGCCAAGAGATAGCCAACCCATCCTGCCTATCTCTTGCAGAGAAAGGTTGTATGATCCATTGGCTAGTTAATTCTTCTCTTGTTGGGTAATGGATGACAGCCCTGCAGGTATAAGGCTATCCTCAGCTAGGCACCCTAACCCATAAGCCCCAGCTGGAGGGACGGCCTTGGTCTATCCATTGATTATTTGCTTCATCTTTCCAGGGAGACAGAGGAACTCCAGGCCTTCCTGGGCAACCAGGATCCCGTGGACCACCGGGCATAGGAATAGACGGTACTCCGGTAAGTAACATTGTCTAAATGACGTAAAATACATTTTATTTCTTTTTCGTAGAGACTTTCAGGAGAAATTATTTGCGTGACTTGTTGTATTGGGAAAAAGTGTTGCAACACTGTAAGTTATTGAAACATGAGGGCGAGGCCTATGCATGCACTACATTTATTACTGTCACTACATGCAGGTATAAATTGTAGCTAAGTTCAGCAGGCGGCCTCAGATGGACTGTCCATTCAATGAGGGGGGGAGGGGGGACTTAAAGGGTTATTCAAACAAAAATGTTTTTCTTTCAAATGAGCTGGTTTCAGAACGTTATATAGATTTGTAATTTATTTCTATTTAAAAATCTCCAGTCTTCCACTACTTATCAGCTGCTGTATGTCCTGCTGGAAGTGGTGTATCTCTGCTGCCACCTCTGTCCATGTCAGGAACACTCCAGAGCAGGAGAGTCAAGACTTGAGATTTTTAAATTACAAATCTATATAACTTTCAGACATCAGATGATTTGTAAGAAAATTATTTTTGCCAAAGTACCCCTTTAATACTGTTGTGACCTTGATCCCCCCCCATCATTTTACTAATTAGTTTCTAGATGCATAGATAATCCAGCAATTTGTCACTTACTCATAGGGTTTTCTTATTTTTTTTTTTCTGGATCAACACTGTACTGTAGATTTGATAGTTTGATGTCTATTTTTTTAACCCCTTTTTTGATACACTGTAACTGTTTGTGTGCAGGGCTCCACAGGACCTACTGGAGAGAAAGGAGAACAGGTATTTACTCATTCGCTTTCATGTATTCCTCTCCCAGCCTTGGAGTGGGGATGGGCTCAGTGCATAGGTTCACGGGGAATTTATTGGTTTCTGTTAAGGAAGTTGGAAATGTAAGGGCTTATCCCGTCAGCCCTGGATCTGAGTTGTATTGATCTGTAACATAACTCCATAGACTGCTATACGCACAAGCTTCTCCTTATGGCACCATACGATGGCTTATGTAGCACTTATTGGTTAGTTATAGAGACCCATAGGTCAGTATAGACAGTGGCATAAGGGCTACAAGAACAGTTTTCTTCTTCAAAAACAGCGCCACAGCTGTCCATTGTTTGTGCCTAATATTACAGCTCAGCCCCATTGTAATACCAGCCATAACCTGCACATAGGTGTGGCGCTGTGGTTTTTTTTTAAACAAAAATATGAAAAAACAAGCTCCATCTTTTAATTTTTTCCCCCTTTTTAGACTAAAACCGATTACAAAGTGTAAAAATGTGTTTATTTGTAATCTCTCATATATCCAGTTGTCAAACAGTCGTCATTTGTTGGAAATATAGTCTGAAATTAGTTAAAACTCACGAGAAACGTAACTTCTGCGTCTCGCGGTAAATGTAAAACATTCCACGTTAGTAATCGCCTCCCGTAATTATATTTATAATCCACGTGAGATGAGATTGTTTTATGGCCGTGTCTGAACAATGAGAAAATTGTCATTTTTATGAGTCTGACGGATTATATTAAAACCATTATAGAAGAGAAGCGGCTTCAGTTCCATGACATATCCACGTTATATATATTTTCCTTTTGTCTGAATTTGCTGAATTTATTAGGAATTTTACTCTGGGGGGAAAAGTCTAAAGTCATTTTGTCAACATATAAAACCTTAAAAAACTAAAGTAAAATATAATATAAAATACTATTTTAATTTGTGTTTTGCCAAATAGATAGATAGATAGATAGGAGATAGATAGATAGGAGATAGATAGATAGATAGATAGATAGGAGATAGATAGGAGATAGATAGGAGATAGATAGATAGATAGATAGATAGATAGATAGATAGATAGATAGATAGATAGATAGATAGAGATAATAGATAGGAGATAGATAGATAGATAGATAGATAGATAGATAGATAGATAGATAGATAGGAGATAGATAGATAGATAGATGATAGCTAGATAGATAGATAGGAGATAGATAGGAGATAGATGATAGATAGATAGGAGATAGATAGATAGATAGATAGATAATAGATAGATAGGAGATAGATAGATAGATAGAAGATAGCTAGATAGATGATAGATAGATAGATAGATAGATAGATAGTAGATAGGAGATAGATAGATAGATAGATAGATAGATAGATAGATAGATAGATAGATAGATAGATAGGAGATAGATGATAGATAGGAGATAGATAGATAGATAGATAGGAGATAGATAGATAGGAGATAGATAGGAGATAGATAGATAGATAGATAGATAGATAGGAGATAGATAGATAGATAGATAGATAGATAGATAGATAGGAGATAGATAGATAGAAGATAGATAGATAGATAGGAGATAGATAGATAGATAGATAGATAGATAGATAGATAGGAGATAGATAGATAATAGATAGATAGATAGATAGATAGATAGATTTTTTTGCTTTATAAAACACACTGCTGATTTAGACAAATAAATACTGGAAAAAAATATTTAATGTTAATAAACTTCTCTGGTGGTCTAAGGCAGTGATGGCGGCAAAATTTATTGAAATGACAGGCCCACTTTAACACTCTCCATGACAGTACATTATACCCACACATACACAACTCTGCTGTATGCACACTACTCATCCAGCCTGCTGCAGTGCATCATACACACCCAGCTCTGCTACATCAAACACACTCAGCTCTGCTACATCATACACACTCTGCTACATCATACACACTCAGCTCTGCTACATCATACACACTCAGCTCTGCTACATCATACACACTCAGCTCTGCTACATCATACACACTCAGCTCTGCTACATCATACACACTCAGCTCTGCTACATCACACACACACTCAGTTTTGATTCTTCAAAACACACACTCAGCTCTGCTACATGAAATCACACACACTGCTGCCGTACCAATATACAGACACACATCTGCTACATAATATACATAAATAGATCTGCTACTTACATTCAGGCAGACACAGACAGAAAAGTAATGCAGATTGTCCCTATATGCACAGTATCTCTATGGAGTCCTATTGCACAGTATTACTTTTGGAGCCCTTTTCACAGTCATGTGACTACTCACATGACTGTGACATCACTAAACATCCTGCAGGTGCACAGAAACACATGTATTTTTCATGGGGGTCACCATGAGATCACATGACCCAACTTATGGCAACAATTCCAAGTTTACAGGTTTTTATAAACTAAAATTTTTTTTTGAATAAATAAAAAATGTCAGTGGTTTGAAAGAACAGAATAACAGAAAATGATTTTTACTTTTGCAGGGTATTAGAGGTCTTGTTGGCCCACCAGGTCCCCAAGGTCCCCCTGGACAAGATGTAAGTAACAAATAGTGATGACAAAACTGCATATGTTCCAAGGTTTACAAAAAGATTGAGTTCATTCAAATCCAATTTTTTTTAGTAGTTTGTTTTGAGTTTTGCCAAGCGGTCAGAGTGTTGAGCCCTGAAACCATGTTGTAAATATACTCACCTGCTCCCCACTCCTCTCTGTGGCCCGGACTGGTGTTGTCTTCTTCAGGCTTTAATAATCATATAATCATCACCAGAGCGCTGCAGGATTGGGATTTTCCTCTGCAATGCGGCAGTGATCAGTGATTGGTTACTAGAGGTCAAAAAAGTGGATGCGGGTGCGGGCCTGGCCACAGACTGGAGTGGGGAGCAGGTGAGTATTCGGACACCACTCTAATGTTGTGATTCATATCAAGTGGAAGCTTTGGGGTTGTCCATTTATCAGAGCCATCACCATTTCTAGTCGTGGATGTCAGGTAGAAGAAGATGGAGACAAGGACTTGGTCTTGGAATGGATGGATCCAATCTTGACTTCTTTACTCGATAGTTGACAATATGAGGGTTTGAAATTTTTGCACTGATTTGGTGCTGATGTTTTCTGCAGCTTGTAGGTAATTTGTTTTACCTTCTCCAACTATAAATGCTGCAGATTTTCTGCCCTGAAATCCCCCTGCAACCATTCCACACCATTACCGCCCCACATGGCGCCACCCTAGAAGGAGCGTCCCTAGTTCACTGTTTTAGCATAGCTCTCTCTCTCTTTTTGCATATTCTATATAATCATGTGATTCCTTTTAAATGTATAATTATCCTACCAGACCACAGGAAAGACATAATTTCCTCTCCGAGTTAACAGGACGGCGTTTGAATACTAATCCCCGTCGCCTGCAGACCTTTCCTCCGCGAGTATCGACTTTGTGAATTACCTTGTCACTTGGTCTTTCATCTTGGGTTTTAAAGCAGAAGCTCAGAGCAAGAAAACCCAGACTGACTCCTCTAATTAGGTGGAAAAAAGCCAAAATCTCAGCAGATGTATCCGATCCCAGCCCCCGCCGCCCGCTCCCCGTTTACATACGGAAGTGTTATTTTCATTCAGTCCCTGGTGGGGGGAACTCTTTAAACTAATAAGGATATCTGGTATTTACATATTGAAGATGCCATACATAATGAATGAGCCGTAATGTGTAGGCTGCGGTTAATTCACTTATTCTTCATTCCTTTCCAGGGTTTTCCGGGAAATCCAGGAGAGAGAGGACCTCCGGGTGAACCGGTACGTCAGTATACCGCCATAGATATCAGTGCCGCGGTCATCACATGTTGTGTTGTATCCATAAGTCCATGTGATATAAAATTACTTTGGTGTAGTTTAGTTAATTCCCATGATGCTTTATGTTTAGCCTCTAAATTTTTTGCTTTTCCTTACTTGGTCAGCTGACTGCTGGATGGATAGGTGTAGATTTTGTGCCAGAATTGTGGCAAAAAAACAAAAAACAAAACACTTTTTACAGTGGCTAACAAACGAGCATGGCCCCTTTAAAAGAGGCGCGGCTAAAAATGTGCACCAAAACCACCCCAGATTTCTGGCGCAAGACTAATTCTGGAGCAAACTAATAGGTGGTGCAAACTTCAATTAGATGGTAGGGTCTCACTTCAGGAGCAGGGACTTCTATCTTTGACCAATGTCCCTGTTCCTGTATTAAACCAAAACTATTCACTAAACAGCAGACTGAAAAGCATTTGATTTTTTTATCTTAGACTGAAACTTAAAATTGAAATTTAATTTAATTGATTCCACCCCATAAAGATTTATCACCCTGGTCCACTTTGATCAATCCGTCTAATTGAAGTTTACACCGGATAATATAATTCATGTTTGGTGTCCTTCCCTATTTACAGTACATGCTATGTGTTGTCTTTCTCTTCTTTAGGGTCCGGCTTCCTTGATCAAAACGCCAGATTTGGAAGTCTATGTTAAGGTAAATCTATATATTATATGTATCTTATAGCCAGAAGGGGAGCATGGAAACTCGCTTCCTTATGGGAACCAGTCCAGCTGGGAAGACTAAACTGATCCTATAGGTGAGATAGAGTGTCCCACCAGTTCTCTGGCACGGAGTACTGGTATAGAACAAGCAAACACATGAATATATTAAAATGCTACTTGAAGTGGTTTCCATAGAGTAGATGCCATAGTATTTAAAGAAAGAAATTCCACTACCGATGATCAAAGCTAGTGTTGAGCTGAGAGAACTGTTCCGGTTTAGCACCAGAACGTTCGGCATTTGACTCCCGGCTGGTACAGAAGTTGTATGCCGACCTAGAGAGCCCTGGAAAACATGGATAAAGCTATAGGCCATAGTCTTTATCCATGTTTTTCTGGCAGCCCTAGAGCAGCATCCAACTTCTGTAGCTGATGGGAGTCAAATACCGAACGTTAAGGTTCGTAGAACAGTACCGAATCCAGACAGTTCAGCATCTCCGATTAACACATTTTACCTTCTGAATTGGATATCTTGGTGTTTGTTCATATCCCTTGTGGAGGAAGAGAAGGCTTCTTAGGTTAAATCCTCATTTGCTCAAATTTCGATGCCCGTAAACACTCGAGAGAGTGAAGGTTCATCCCACTCAGGTAAAGTAGGCTGAGACCTTTGCGCCACCTTCACAAGCTCCTCCATAGCTTTCTCCATGTTGCATACACTCTTATCTACCTGGGAGCACTAAGTAATTCTTGTCTGACTTTGAAGGACCTGTGCCGAGACTGTCCACCAGGACCACCAGGAGTGCCGGGAATCCCAGGAGTCAAAGGCGATAAAGGTCTCCCAGGTTCTCCAGGACGTGAGGGCATTGATGGTAAAAAGGTAACTGTAAGAAAGGCTTCTGCCTAAAGTCAATGAAATTGGAGAAAAGATTGAAAAAAGTTCTGAATGTTTTCGAGAAAGCTTTGACTCCAGTTTCCGAGTGAGACATGCTGTGTCTATGGAACCATCCTAATCATTTGTAAAGATAATTACAGCTTAATTGTAAACATAATTATCCTTTGTGTATCATGCGGCTGTATATTCATTTCTCTTTCTACAGGGAGAACAAGGCGCCGCGGGTCCTCCCGGGCCAACAGGCTTGGACGGTATGAAGGTAAATTGGATTATTGAAAACATGCAGCAATTATTCCAAATGACAGATTAATATTTGCCGCACGAATGACGAACATCTTGATTGCGTGAACCTTTTGCAAAGAGATTACAGTGCAGACAATGTGTCCTCACTTCAAGGGTATTGCCGGACTTACTGTAGACCTACATCAAGGGTGCTTAACCCTGTAGGACAAATGGTCCACAGAAAGTCCACCATGAGTATGAGAATGGGGGTCTAGGGTCATGTGACCATTGTTCTTAGTCAATTGAGCAGCCATCTCCTTAGCTTATAATAAATAATAATAGAATATAACGGTGTGGCATTTGTTTCCATTGGGTTGGTCACAATGGATTGTCGATCTAGTTCGTCTGGACTATTAGCAGTGACTTGGAACAACTTTTTGAAATACTTTTCACTGTTATTTCTCCCAAATGGAGATTTTTTATTTTTTTTTTCCCCCTTACAAGTTAAGTTTTGTGTTCCAGGGCAGTAAAGGGGACCGCGGACCTGATGGAGAAGCTGGCCCGAAAGGCGATAAGGTAAAATATGCGGTTGTTGTAACTTACAAACAGACTAATGCATACACCTGCTGAGGGAAGGTCGCTTATGTGGGTCAATATACTGCAACTTTCCCTCCTTATAATACACATATTAGTTGCCGTTGTCCATTATTGAGTGCTACAAAGCAAGTCAGATCAACTTTACGGATTGGAAAGCCCTGACCAAAGAGCGTTGTCATTGTTGTCCATAATCTACCAATGTGGCAGTCACCTTTCAGGAGAGTCCTCCACGTTATGTTATGCTGTACCTCCCCTGGCAAGGGGCAAGAATGGGTTGGAAAGATAGAAAATGAATCATGTCATATTCTTCCATGTCTAGAGTTCTTTGTCACCATGGATTGTGTCTTGTTCCCTCCCAGGGTATACCAGGAATGCCTGGCTTCACTGGATCACCCGGCAATTCCGGACCTCCTGTAAGTTGTTTTTTTAAAATCTTTGTTTTCTCCGTTTTAAATTTTGCTAATTATTTACATTTATTATGGATGTGTGACTGTTATGGAGTCCTTGGGTGCCACATGCTCCAACCTCTGGCCGTGAATGTAGCATTAAGGGGAAAAAGTGTGTAAAGAGTCCCTAGTGAGTTGCGCCATATTGATTTTGCCTCCCCCCCATGTAATTTGGGGCATTAATTCATTCTACGACAGGAACAGATGCCATAGTACAGGCGTTTGTCCTGGGTGGTCTATACCAAGGATGGGGAACCTTCGGCCCTCCAGCTGTTGCAAAACTACAATTCCCATCATGCCTGGACATGTGAGATAAGCTTTAGCGTTGGCTGTCCAGGCCTGACGGGAATTGTAGCTTTGCAATAGCTGGAGGGCCGAAGGTTCCCCATCCCTGGTCTATAGCAATCCTTTGGTTGGGTGTCACATTGAGTTTGGTGAAGCTTCCATTGATAAGGTGTTTAGTTTAATAGTTATATACTTATTCTACTTCTCCCAATCAAGAATAACATTTTCCATCTCCCTGAATGAACGGGATGAGTCATGTTAAACCAGTTCTTTTCTTTGGAAGCTTTTCTGCCTACGCTGACTCCGTGTAACCCTGGTCTTTGAAGTAGATGATGTCACTTGCTAACTACCCATTCACACCATTGTCTGCTGGGATTTTCTGATCTAATAACAATAAGCAACTTTCATTTTGCCATTTTCTAAGTATCTTGTGTAATCTTTGTGAAGTGTCATCTACTGTATAGAACATATGTCTAAATTTTGAATTTAATTTTTTTTTGCAGAAATCAATAGTTCAGGTGATTTTAAGAAAATTTGTAATTGGGTTTATTAGCGAAAAATGCATTTTTATCATGACAAAGCAGTTTAAAGCTCCCCCCCCCCCTGTCTTCATTGTTCTCTATTGAGAGGGGAGGGGTGGAGGGAGATGAGGCACCAAAACAGGACAACAAAGAGTTAATTTACAGCTACATCACCGGGCTATCTCCTCTGAAGTCAGCACTGACCTCTCTGACCTCTGAATATGGCTTTCATACAGCTCCCGCTGTGTAATCCTTTGTTCTCTCCTCTCTGCTGGTGACTAATCTCCCTCCTCCCCCCACCCCTCTCCATAGGTTACACAGTGCTCGACTGATGTAAAAGAGTTGAGATTTCCTGATAATGAGCAGTGGATGAGAGAGAGGAGGGGGGGGGGCTGGGGAAAGTCTTTTTGACTGCAGATAATGGCATATTTGCTTAGTAAACCCAATTACAAAGTTTTAATCCCCCCCTTCCTTATTTCCTGATAGATTGTAAGCTCTTGTTATCAGGGTCCTCCCTTCTTATGTACCCCCCTACTTCCTGATAGATTGTAAGCTTGCTTTTGATATGTACCTTGTAACTCTGTTAATTTAAAGGGTTTTTCACCCAAAAAAATTTTCTTTCAAGTTAACTGGTGCCAGAGGTTTATAAATTACTTCTATTCTAAAAAAAACTCCAGTCTTCCAGTACACTCCAGAGTAGGAGCAAATACTCATAGAAAACCTGTCCTGCTCTCCAGACTGGAAATAATATCACTTCCTGCAGGACATACAGCAGCTGCTAAGTACTGGAAGACGAGATTTTTTAATAGAAGTCATTTACAAATCTCTGGCGCTTTCTGCTACCGGTTTATTTGAAAATAATACTAATATTTTTTTTTTTCCGTGAACAACCCCTTTAATTGCTAAAGCATATGTCACTAATTTCTGTATCTTATTTATTCAGGGACCTGATGGCCTCCCCGGAGTCATGGGCCCCCCCGGCCCCACAGGAGAACCCGTAAGCGACATGTTGACTTATGTCTGTACACATGCGTTGTCTCAGGTCTGACTGTGTGCATGCTGAATTATTGAAGACTGGAGATGCTGAAGCAGCAAGGGGGGAGAAACCCGCTGTGCAAATGACTCTGTTTGCTACAATGTATAATATTTGTTACAAGGAAAATATTACTATAGTAAAATATAGAATTACAGCTACGTGATGGGATTATTTTAGTCTAGTCAGCACTGGGTATATACAGAGTCATAAAGTAAGGGAGTTCTAGGGTTCTGGCCAAAGTTGTTGGTTTCGGCAACGTTCTCCAAATTTGAGCGCTTAACATGGAGAAGTTGGATGCAGCCCTAGGGAGTCCTGGAAAACATTGATGCAGCCATTGGCCATAGACTTTATCCATGTTTCCAGGACTCCAACATTCCAGCTGACGGGAGTCATATGCGGATAGTCGGGAGTCATATGGGAGTCATATGCAGCTTCCGGGAGTCATATGCGGAACGCTCGAAGAACTTTGCCAAGCCGGAACACATTGAGAAGTCCACCCAACACTAGTCCTGGTATTTGCCACCTTGCACGTAGGCAAGTCCTGCAAAGGGTCCCAATAAGGATAAGACCATCCTTGGCCCCATAACTACGGCATGGTTAGCTGCTATGGTATATAGGCCCTTGTATATGACGCCCGTGCTCTCGTATCTATCCTACTGGCTGATACTCCTGCAGAGAAAGCGTCACGTATCTAATCCCAGGAAGACAGAACACGAAGCCCATTCCCCCTCTCCAGGCTGATCTTTCTTGTTTGCAGCAGATCCCTCAGGGACCGTAGATCCATACACATTTACATGTTAGAAACACAACAGGCCTGTATGTTATGGAGAGCCGGCAGCTTCCTCGCTGGATCAGACTAGATCCCATGTGATGCGGACTCAGTAAAGGGTTAATGATGATGGATTATTAGCTGTATCTTACTCTAGTGAATGGTTCCGGATAGAAATATGAGAATCTGAAAAAAATAAAAAGAAAATCCCATTACATGCGTTTTGCCGATGGGCGAATATCCTATTATTGATCGGAGACAATGGAGCCTGAAATATACATCTGTATCAGTGTTTCAGCTTCCATGTGGGAAATATGGATCCACCATAGAATATCCCCAATAATGAAATGCCGGAAATTCTACCGCATCAGCTCATCACTAGTTACAACCCAGGATATTTGCTCCATTGGTCGTGATAGGGACTCGCTGTTATATTTCAGGTGTATACGTAATAGCTTCTTAAAGGGGTATTCTACTCAAACATAGCTTTTAAAATACGACAGCCCATGGTGAAACTAACAATTCCTTCCATACTTGTTACTATCTATTCAGTCTCCTTCCCCCAGTTCTCAGCTGCTGCGTTCTGCTGAAGACACAAAAATCTGTGTGTGAGCTTTTCTCTCTGTCTCCTCCTCCTCCCCCCTCCCTTCTGAGACGGCTGATGTAAACAAGTCCTTGTCTAGCTTTATCTGCAACTTTGTAGCTTCTTTGTAATGCTGGGAGGGTTATTCTGAGGTCAAGTTGCTCATGAACTCACTGTGATTATCCCTCCCAGCATTACAAAGAAGCTACAAAGTTGCAGATATAGCCTGCCAGGGACTTGTTTACATCAGTCGTCTCAGAAGGGAGGAGGGAGGAGGGGGAGACATAGAGAAAATCTCCCACACAGATTTTCGTGTCTTCAGCAGAAAGCAGCAGCTGAGAACTTGGGGAAGGAGACTGAATAGATAATAACAAGTATGGACGGAATTGTTAGTCTCACCATGGGCAGCAACATATCAGATTCCCCATTTGTGAGGAAATATGGTAGACAACCTATATGCCCCTTAGTTTTGGGAGAGATAAGCTGCCGTTAGAGCTCTCTCGCTGTGGCTTACCTCTCCCCATAGAGAGAACAGACTCGGCTGTGCCAAACGTTCCTGTGTATGGGGCTTTAAGAAGTCAAGAATCAAACCCAGATCCAGAACTCTCCTGTGGTCCCGCCGAGCAGCTTCATCGGGTCACAGAAATGGCTTCTATTATAAAATAAATGGAAAGCTCAATCACAGTGTGAGAAGTTTCTTGTACAGAGTTACAGAGAATAATTACATTGGCCCAAAGGTCAAAATACAAAGACAAATCTAATTACTAAATTCTCATTTGATGTTAGAATAGGATTTTCTCTTTTTGCAACGTTTTATATAATGTCATCAAAAAGGAAGGGCCGGCCAATGGAGATACAGACATATCCGCTATAGAGCTGTCAGTCCATTGACCTACGCGGGGGTAGGGGAGTGTAAGTCTGCTGTACCGTCATGGTGTCCATTTAAAGGGGATCTTCTATATTAGATCTTCCATTTAAAGGGGATCTTCTAATTTAGATCTTTAAGCTATGTTCACACAACGTACATATTCTGACAAGAACGGCCGTTGTTTCCATTAAAACAACAGTTGTTATTTTCATAGTGAAAGTGCATTAAAGTCAATGCAAACAACGGCCATTGAAATAATGAACATGTCAATTATTTCCAAATAACGGCCGTCGTTTACATAGCCTACAGCTCACACAGTTCACACAACATATATTTTACGACAATGGATGTTGTTCGCATTGTGTTGCATCGAAGTCAATGCAATCAGAGGCCATTGTTCACACAATATATCGAACAATGGTTGTTGTTCGCTTCTGCAGTGGAAATAATTGATACAGTACGTCAATTATTTCTGGCTGTTGTGCATTGAAATCAATGCACTTTTCAGTGCAACAACGGCCGTTGATTGACACTCGCCACGACGGCCATTGTTTTTGAGTGCCAAACATAGCCTTAGGATGTATCCAAAGAAGAAGTGGAAGAACGGACAAAATGTTTACATAGTTACTAAACACGTCCGGCAGAGGGAATAGCTAAAGCCTGAGAAGAGTTCTAGAACGTTCTCCCAATAATACATTGTGCTCAGATAACCCTTGGAAGCTCAATGCAAATGGTAAATAAGTTAATCAGAAACATGTTGCAGTATTTACCGGGCGTCGGCGTTCTCCGTGTTTACATGGAAGTAGAATGCCCCCCCGCCAGGTGTCCTCACACTTACCAGAAGGCGCAGCCCGACTCCCGCTGTGAACGCCGTCTGGAGAAAGGTGATTTACCGAGACAAAAGAGACAAGCTGGTAAGCGGCTCCGCGGCTCGGCGGGACGCTGCTGAGCACTGATTGAATTCCGAGATTGAAGAAACGGAGACGAGGAAGACCAGAATTGCTTTTAGGAATCGAGGACAAACAGCAAAGTGACTGCGCTAATGAGACGTGTTTACAGGAGCGTAATATCAGGAGGAACGATGGAAGACGTATAATATACAACCGAAAATTACCTGCAGCCTAAGGGCCCCATTACACCAAGCGATTATCGGACGTACTTGGACGATTACCGGCCGTTAATTGTTTTGTGTAATAGGTCATGGCAATAATTAGCCGTCATGCACAACGGCGGCTGATTGTTGATTTAAAACATGAACTATAATCACAATAACGATGGTGACGGTCTGCTGGCCGCCACTCTTTGTAATAGGAGGCAGCAGCAGACCGTCACTCTCTTCTATGTGCCACCTGGACGATCTAAAGATCATCTGGGCAGCTCCCCGGTTGATGTCTGTGCGTGTAATAGCACGGACAGCGAGCAGGCCACAAGGTTGGCACTCGCTTGCCCCTTATATCGCACAGTCTAAAGGTCAGTTAACACGGAGGAATTGTCGCCGAAATTACAAGCAGAATCTACGTTGCAGACTCATGTCAATTCTTTGAGCAGAGAGAGGAGGCGAAGGCCCTATACCTTACATTAAGGCGATAAGGCAGGCAGAATTCCGACAAGGATTCAACTCAGAATTTTGACGCTGATTACTCAGTGTGAACTGACCCAAATAGTACCCTTAAAGGAGAAGTCTGGTGAAAATTTTTATTAAAGTATCTTATTGCCCCCCCAAAAGTTATACAAATCCCCAATATAAACTTATTACGGGAAATGCACATAAAGTTCTTTTTTCCCTGCACTTACTACTGCATCAAGGCTTCACTTCCTGGATAACATGGTGATGTCACTTCCTGGATAACATATAACATGGTGATGTCACTTCCTGGATAACATGGTGATGTCACTTCCTGGATAACATGGTGATGTCACTTCCTGGATAACATGGGGATGTCACTTCCTGGATAACATGGTGATGTCACTTCCTGGATAACATGGGGATGTCACTTCCTGGATAACATGGTGATGTCACGACCCGACTCCCAGAGCTGTGGGGGCTGTGGCTGCTGGAGAGAATGATGGCAGAGGGATGCTCAGTGTCCCTCCAGTGCTCTGTGTCCCTCAGTGTCCCCCTGCCATCATCCTCTTCAGCAGCCACAGCCCGCACAGCTCTGGGAGTCGGGTCATGACATCACCATGTTATCCAGGAAGTGACATCACCATGTTATCAAGAAAGTGACATCACCATGTTAGCCAGGAAGTGACATCCCCATGTTATCCAGGAAGTGACATCACCATGTTATCAAGGAAGTGACATCACCATGTTATCCAGGAAGTGACATCACCATATTATCCAGGAAGTGACATCACCATGTTATCCAGGAAGTGACATCACCATGTTATATGTTATCAAGGAAGTGACATCACCATGTTAGCCAGGAAGTGACATCACCATGTTATAGGTTATCAAGGAAGTGACATCACCATGTTATCCAGAAAGTGACATCACCATGTTATCCAGGAAGTGACATCACCATGTTATCCAGGAAGTGACATCACCTCCTATCCAGGAGGTGACGTCACCATGTTATCCAAAAAGTGACATCACCATGTTATCCAGGAAGTGACATCACCATGTTATCCAGGAAGTGACATCACCTCCTATCCAGGAGGTGACATCACCATGTTATCCAAAAAGTGACATCGCCATGTTATCCAGGAAGTGACATCACCATGTTATCCAGGAAGTGACATCACCGTGGTATCCAGGAAGTGAAGCCTTGATGCAGTAGTAAGTGCAGGGAAAAAAAGCTCTTTATAAGCATTTCCCGTAATAAGTGCATATTGGTGATTTATATAACTTTTGGGGGCAATACAATACATAAGCCCAAAAAACATGATTGGGAGTAACACACCCAGGAACACAGAATGTTTCACCAAAATGGGAATCATTGCTATTACCCACCATTGTGTGACTAAGTAGGGAATACACAGTAGGTTATAAATAGAAGAGAAGACAATGGTATAATTCAGGGGGATGGATTGGACTCTTACATTGACAAGTTATTTTTTATTTTAAAGTGACTGTTCAACAAAAATGTTTTAGTTTTTTTTCATATGAACTAGTATCAGAAAGTGCCAGAGATCTTTAATTTACTTCTATTAAAAAGTCTCATCTTCCAGTACTTATTAGCTGCTGTATGTCCTGCAGGAACTGGTGTAAACTTTCCAGTCTGGAGAGCAGGAGAGGTTTTCTATGGGGATTTGTTGCTACTCTGGACAGTTCCTGACATGGACAGAGGTGGTAGCAGAGAGCACTGTGTTAGACTGGAAAGAATACACCACTTCCTGCAGGGCATACAGCAGCTGATAAGTACTGGAAGACTTGAGATTTTTTAATAGAAGTAAATTACAAATCTCTGACAATTTCTGGCACCAGTTGATTTGAAAGATTTTTTATTTTGGTTTAAAAAAACAATTAATATGTATACATCCAGCGCCGCTACTCTAACTCTGGTGATCGTGTAATATTGTAGTATAATAGCACTTACTTAATCCAGATGTGTATGGGTAGCAGATATCCTCTTGTTTGGTGGATCTCCGTTCCGTTTAAGCACTCGTAGCAGTTCTGGTGATTTTGGTGATTCAACGAATCAGTCTGTAGATTGTATGCCGGGAGTGCGCTCCGGCTGGCAGCGCGACCTCAACCGGCTTCAGCGTTCCGGGTATGTGAAGTGTGACGTCACAGTAGTTCACTACGGAGTCTCAAAGGGACTATCCAACGTTTCAGTGTGACTTACGCCTTCATCAGGGATCTATGTGACGTCACACTTCACATACCCGGAACGCTGAAGCCGGTTGAGGTCGCGCTGCCAGCCGGAGCGCACTCCCGGCATACAATCTACAGACTGATTCGTTGGATCACCAAAATCACCAGAACTGCTACGAGTGCTTAAACGGAACGGAGATCCACCAAACAAGAGGATATCTGCTACCCATACACATCTGGATTAAGTAAGTGCTATTATACTACAATATTACACGATCACCAGAGTTAGAGTAGCGACGCTGGATGTATACATATTCATTGTTTTTTTAAACCACAACCACTTGGAGAGAGCGGGTCAGCCTCCATATAGCATCCTTTAGCAGTGAACTACAGCCCGCCAAATAGTTAGCGCCATATCTTTAACTACATTATACAGATTTTTTATTTTATTTTTGGTGAACTACCCCTTTAAGTGTTCATACTTTAAGAGATCTCCTATAAGTTAGATAATATACACATTATTGGAGTTTTTTGATTGTTCAATGATCACCATGATTATAGTTTTCTAAATTTTTCTTTGTTTGTTCCAGGGAAAAGAAGGACCACCAGGGCCTAAAGGCCCTCCTGGACTAATAGGACTACCGGTTAGTACAACCTGTTATTAAAGGGTTTTTTTGGCTTAGGAAACCTATTTTCATTAGGTCAATTTAAGTTTAGAGACACAATCAGGGTCCTCATCTCCTGGCCTCTCTCTCTACTGTTCTACACAGACAACCCATGTATTTGAAAGGGTGCCCTGTAATTCCTTATTTCTCCTGTGGGGGTGCTGTAGAGAAATGAACCTGGATTATAGCTGATCGCTGGGAGTGATCACTCAGATTCCAATGCAGAACTGATTCTCAGAAACAAGGAGTTAGTATCAGAAAATATTGGTAGGGGGGGGGGGGGGCAGTTTTCTACCTATTGATCAGAGGTCATCTAATTTATAAGTTGTTTTGATCTAACACACAAATATAGAATCCCTATGGATAGAGTTTATTTACACCAGCAGCACATATAGAAGCCTAGTAAGCAGTATCAGAGCTGTGTACTCTATGCGACACATGATGCATGTCCTGTGCGGTAATATTCTTGCCCCGCTCAGCTGTTTACACTCCTTAATAACACTGCTGTTGACTTTTCTTATCATTTTTCTTTTATTATGGTTACAGGGTCTCGCTGGCAAAGATGGAAAAGATGGGAAGCCGGGAGCACCTGGGGAAGCAGTATGTCATTCCTATTGTTAAGTAACACGGTGGTGGCAAAGAATATTAAGAAACACTTGGGTTGATTTATTGGAATTGTCAAAATGTCACCCTCTATTGTGTCACCATTATGAGCATTTACATACAGTACCTGGGGATCCTCAATCTTCTGCCTTATAAGAAAAGACATTTAGTGAAAAATGCCATGTATTAAAGGGGTATTCCCACAATGCAACTGATCTTCTGTTCTGTTTGTGGCAGCTTAATGTGGCTGAGAGACCGAAAACAGACATTGTGGCTGAGTTATGCAATTACAATAGTACTTCTACATACAGTACTACTGCAATACTGCCTCCTATATACAAGAATACTACTGTAATACTGCCCACTATATACAAGAATATACCTACTATAATACTGCTCCTATATACAGGAATATACTACTATAATACTGCTCCTATATACAAGAATATAACTACTATAATACTGCTCCTATATGCAAAAATATAACTACTATAATACTGCTCCTATATACAAGAATATAACTACTATAATACTGCTCCTATATACAAGAATATAACTACTATAATACTGCCTCCTATATACAGGAATATAACTACTATAATACTGCCTCCTATATACAAGAATACTACTGTAATACTGCCCACTATATACAAGAATATACCTACTATAATACTGCTCCTATATACAGAAATATACTACTATAATACTGCTCCTATATACAGGGATATAACTACTATAATACTGCTCCTATATACAAGAATATAACTACTATAATACTGCCCCTATATACAAGAATATAACTACTATAATACTGCCCCTATATACAGGAATATAACTACTATAATACACGAACTGGAGAGAATGGAATGGCTGCACATCCCATCTATGGCCGATACTAATGCCGCTAGGCCTATATTAAAAATCAACACCAGAGTGTCTGTATATGAATTGATCAAGCCATATTGCCCCGTGTACCACCGCACAGGTCCTCTGGTCCACACGGGTCCCTACGCTAACTCCACACCGTGTCGGTCAGCGACCGCCAACCCCGCAAAGCGTGCAAGTGCAGGGAAGGGAGGCCATGGAACGGCCCTGCAACCCCAATGTCACAGGACCAGACCCAAAGAGCCCCACCAAAACCCAGCCAGCACCACCGGCGGGGAAGGCTGCCCCCAAACCACACAAGTATGGATATGGTATTACACTTACCATTGCTGCTCTCACAGAATGGGGAAGACATAGGGTCCAGACATGTGAGCACAGGCATCTCCTGCCAATTTTGGTCACGTGGGTCCCACAAATGAGTGCCAGCTGTTTGCTGCAGCTATGGTGAGTGTAATTCCTTATCCAGACTTGTGCTGTTTGGGGGCGACCTTCTCCGCCGGCGGTGCTGGCCAGGTTCTGGTGTGGTGTTTGTGGGTCTGGTCCTGTGGCATGGGGGTCGCAGGGCCGTCCCATGGCCCCCGTTCCCTGACTGTGCGTGCCTGCGGGGTTGGTGGCCACTGACTGGCACGGTGTGGACTTAGTGTAGGGACCCATGTGTATCAGATACCGGCACGAGGTACATGGGGCAGTATGGCTTGATCAATTCATACACAAAATTCTGATGTGTTTTTTATTTAGCCAAGCGGCACTAGTATCAGCCATAGGTGTGAGGTGCAGCACTCTGTTTCTTCCCTGAACCGCATAACTACTATAATACTGCTCCTATATACAGGAATATAACTACTATAATACTGCTCCTATATACAAGAATAAAACTACTATAATACTGCTCCTATATACAAGAATATAACTACTATAATACTGCCCCCTATATACAGGAATATAACTACTATAATACTGCTCCTATATACAAGAATATAACTACTATAATACTGCTCCTATATACAGGAATATAACTACTATAATACTGCTCCCATATACAAGAATATAACTACTATAATACTGCTCCTATATACAAGAATATAACTACTATAATACTGCTCCTATATACAAGAATATAACTACTATAATACTGCTCCTATATACAAGAATATAACTACTATAATACTGCTCCTATATACAGGAATATAACTACTATAATACTGCTCCTATATACAAGAATATAACTACTATAATACTGCTCCTATATACAGGAATATAACTACTATAATACTGCTCCTATATACAGGAATATAACTACTATAATACTGCTCCTATATACAGGAATATAACTACTATAATACTGTCCCCTATATACAAGAATATAACTATTATAATACTGCTCCTATATACAAGAATATAACTACTATAATACTGCTCCTATATACAGGAATATAACTACTATAATACTGCTCCTATATACAGGAATATAACTACTATAATACTGCTCCTATATACAGGAATATAACTACTATAATACTGCTCCTATATACAAAAATATAACTACTATAATACTGCTCCATCATTGTGATTGTGTTCTCAGGGTGGGTGGGGGTTCCGTTGGTTGGACCCCTATCAGTTACCTTTATAGATATGGTATAAGCAGCTCAGTACAGTCTGTTCCTGTAGTATGGTGTCTTAGGTATTTTCCGCCTATAAGTGAGTCATCTCCTCTGCGTTCCTCCTGTTGGGTGACATATTAGTGCGGAGAGCGCACACTGTGGTTATTTATCAGAGAGTCAATAATACAAGCAGCGAGTACAAACACAGCTCTGCACACATTGATCACAGGCTTCTCCCTGGTCCCATAGTGCCGCTATCTCTGACATTTGATGTCTAATTCCTTTACTGGAGATAGAGGCCTTGATGAATAATTCCCATATTATTTATTTTAAATTAAGCAGTTTTCAGGCTTACTGTGCACGGAGCGGCATCATAGTCAGCATTGTTTAGCATTCTAAAGAAAGTTTCGGAATAATCCTTGGGTAGTATCAGTATGTGTAACCACAGAGTCGCCAGTATCATGTATCAGATGGAGCAGTCACTGACTGCTATGATGTTCTCCCCCACTCAGAAGCACCGTGCCATGTTCCATACCCCACAGTTTTGTGTCTTCTGTTATTGAGCTACAGTAACAAAGGTTCTAATCAAGTTATATGGATTTGTAAATTAGTTCTATTTAAAAATCTCAAGTCTTCCAGTACTTATCAGCTGCTGTATGTCCTGCAGGATGTGGTGTATTCTTACCAGTCTAACACTGTGCTCTCTGAATGTCAGGAACTGTCCAGAGCAGGAGACGTTTTTTTATGGGGATTTGCTACTTTACTGGACAGTTCCTGACATGGACAGAGGTGGCAGCAGAGAAAACTGTGTCAGACTAAAGAGAATACTTCCTGCAGGACATACAGCAGCTGATAACTACTGGAAGACTGGAGATTTTTTATATAAAAGTAAATAACAAATCTATATAACTTTTCGAAACCAATAGATTTGAAAGAAAAAGATTTTCACCAGGGTACCCCTTTAAGGGCTAGGTCATATCATGTTTGTTTCTTTCATGGTTCAAATATGTCATAAAAATGGGCCTTATTACTTACTATTTTATTACAGAGAGGACTGCGCCCTATTACTTTCAATTGCCTGTATGTAGTCAGCCAGTGACTACGTGCATTGATATGTTGGCATGTTATTTTAAAAATTTTCTCAAATATCCATGCCACAGAGGTGAAAAACATGATGTGAACCTGCTCAATACCCTGCTGTGAGGTTGTGTGTACTCAGGAGCACTGCACATGAAAATATCATTTATATCTTGGGAGAAGTTCCCATGTTCAGCTACACTCAGGAGCACTGCACATGAAAATATCATTTATATCTTGGGAGAAGTTCCCATGTTCAGCTACACTCAGGAGCACTGAACATGAAAATATCATTTATATCTTGGGAGAAGTTCCCATGTTCAGCTGCACTCAGGAGCACTGCACATGAAAATATCATTTATATCTTGGGAGAAGTTCCCATGTTCAGCTACACTCAGGAGCACTGAACATGAAAATATCATTTATATCTTGGGAGAAGTTCCCATGTTCAGCTGCACTCAGGAGCACTGCACATGAAAATATAATTTATATCTTGGGAGAAGTTCCTATGTTCAGCTATTCTCAGGAGCACTGCACATGAAAATATCATTTATATCTTGGGAGAAGTTCCCATGTTCAGCTGCACTCAGGAGCACTGCACATGAAAATATAATTTATATCTTGGGAGAAGTTCCTATGTTCAGCTATTCTCAGGAGCACTGCACCTTGTCCCCAGTCCAGAGTTCTGCGCCCACATCCAATAAAGAGGCAGAAAATACCAAGTGTTCCCATTCTCAATGCCCCGATCAATCAATCACTGATATAATGTTCCCTTTAGAGGACTGCACCTTGTCTCCCTGCCCCCAGTGCTTTATCTGCCTCTAGGGAACTATCAGAGGTTACTATCAGTGCCCTGGGCGAGGTCTTCAAGTTCTCTTATCCTTAAAACCTACCTTCATCTGAAGTGCTGATACAATGTGCCCCTGTACTCAGGAGCACTGCATCCTGTGCCTCGGTTCACAGTTTGGTGCCTGCGTCTAATAAACAAACAGAAATTCTAAGATCAGTGTCTGAAATAGATCTGCATGTTTTAACCTGATCAGTCATCCCTTGCACCCAGAATCACTGCACTCTGCCTTCCATTCTACAGTCCTGTGCCTGTTTCTAATACTTTACCATTAAATGTAATCAGTATCTTGAGTGAAGGCCCCATGTTTTCCCATCATCATTACCTTGATCAGTCAGTTGCTGCTGTTATGTTCCCAGGCACTCAGGAGCACTGCACTCTGCCTTCCAGTCTATAGCCCTGTGCCTGCTTCTAATACATTAAATGTAATTGTTGTCTTGGGTGAGGTCCCAGTGTTTTCCTATCATCATTACCCTGGCCATTCCTATCTGCTGTTATGATGTGCTCCCACACTCAGAAGCACTGCACCCTATCTCCCTGCTTCTCACAGACTTTATGAACAAGGTCCATTCTAAATACACTCACTAACAATCGGTAAGGTTTCCAATACAGGGTGTACACAATTCCAATTCCTTGTGGAACTTTAGAGCAAGTATGTGATGGGGATAAAATACGCATGGTTTTCATTGATGGCAGATCAGCTATGCTGGTGCTTTGTCTTTGTATTGTGGGATTTTGTTACCTTTGTGTTATTTGTATCTCATGTATTAATAATTTCTTCTTTTACTTAGGGTAAACCAGGAGAGATGGGCCCTCCAGGCAGGGAGGGGGCCCGAGGACTGCCTGTAAGTATATGAAGACACCTACTGTATACTGTGCTCAGATCACATGGGTGTATGGGGGTCCTACCATATGTACAGTATGTGGGAAGTTTATATTCATTCTTATTGTTACCGCTGCCTGTTCATAGATGAGAAGCCAGTGAGCCTATAGCTAAAGGGTTAAAGGGGTTATCCAGCGCTACAAAAACATGGCCACTTTTCCCCCTCTCTTGTCCCCAGATTGGGTGGGGTTTAGAACTCCATTGAAGTAAATGGAGCTTTATTGCAAACCGCACCTGACCTGGAGACAAGAAAGGGGGAAAAGTGGCCGTGTTTTTGTAGCGCTGGATAATCCCTTTAAGTAGTGGAGTTTCGATGGCTTCTCCTCTTGTCACTTTAAAGGTTCAGGACTATAATAAATATTTTAGATCTAACTTAACCTTTTACCGACCCCACAAATTAACATTTTTCGGTTACATTTTCTTCCATGTCACCTTCTAAGACTCACAACATTTTCACTTTTACACTGACAGAGCTATATGGGGGCTCACTGTATATATCTGCATAACAAGATGTACTTTTTATCAGTTACCTTTATTTTATCATATAATATATCTCTACATTCTATATATAATATACAGTATCTGTATTTATCTATACAGTTCTATCATCTTGAGAGGAAGAAAGAAAAAAAAATAAAAAATAAAAACTAAATAAAATAAAAAATAAAATTATATATATATATATATATATATATATATATATATATATATATACCCCGTTATATATAACTTACCTATACATTTTTTATTGATCCATCTTAGGAGCTGTGATTAGCTTTTGTGATTTACGTTTTTTTTATCACTTTTTATTTAATTTTTCTGCAATGTGATGTGACCAAAAATTAGCAATCTTACCTATACTTTTGGTGTTTTTAAAACTGACCATGTGGGATCAGGAACGTTATCATGTTATAATGCAAACATAGGCAGTGATATTGAATACGACTGGAGTTGTTTGGTTTGCTTTTATTTTTTTTTTTTACTTTTTCTATTATTTTTTGGCCTCTCTAGAGGCCTATTATATATTTTATAAGCAGTCCTTTGATAGCTTACATAGATCAATGCAATGTATATGTACTGCGTTGATCTAGTAGATTGGCGCTCTGCTTGTACAGTCATGGCAGGCTCCAAGCCTAGCAGATACTTTTGCTGCCTGGCAGCTGGTCAGACCCCCCGCAGTTACAGACCCATCATTCTGCGCTCCGTACTCTATAATGATGAAGTAAGAACAGAATGGTACAAATCTTGCTAATTTTTTGAAAAGGAAAAGCTGGAATCTCCATCTCTGACAGGCAGTGTCTGGTCTCCTCCTCACTGTAGGGATGGTATGGGGCAGGGGATGGGCAGTGTCTGGTCTCCTCCTCACTGTAGGGATGGTATGGGGCAGGTGATGGGCAGTGCCCGGTCTCCTCCTCACTGTAGGGATGGTATGGGGCAGATGATGGGCAGTGCCCGGTCTCCTCCTCACTGTAGGGATGGTATGGGGCAGGGGATGGGCAGTGTCTGGTCTCCTCCTCACTGTAGGGATGGTATGGGGCAGGGGATGGGCAGTGTCTGGTCTCCTCCTCACTGTAGGGATGGTATGGGGCAGGTGATGGGCAGTGCCCGGTCTCCTCCTCACTGTAGGGATGGTATGGGGCAGGGGATGGGCAGTGTCTGGTCTCCTCCTCACTGTAGGGATGATATGGGGCAGGTGATGGGCAGTGCCCGGTCTCCTCCTCACTGTAGGGATGGTATGGGGCAGGTGATGGGCAGTGCCTGGTCTCCTCCTCACTGTAGGGATTGGTATGGGGCAGGTGATGGGCAGTGCCCGGTCTCCTCCTCACTGTAGGGATGGTATGGGGCAGGGGATGGGCAGTGTCTGGTCTCCTCCTCACTGTAGGGATGGTATGGGGCAGACGATGGGCAGTGCCCGGTCTCCTCCTCACTGTAGGGATGGTATGGGGCAGACGATGGGCAGTGCCCGGTCTCCTCCTCACTGTAGGGATGGTATGGGGCAGATGATGGGCAGTGTCTGGTCTCCTCCTCACTGTAGGGATGGTATGGGGCAGGTGATGGGCAGTGCTCGGTCTCCTCCTCACTGTAGGGATGGTATGGGGCAGGTGATGGGCAGTGCCCGGTCTCCTCCTGACTGTAGGGATGGTATGGGGGCAGGTGATGGGCAGTGCCCGGTCTCCTCCTCACTGTAGGGATGGTATGGGGCAGGTGATGGGCAGTGCTCGGTCTTCTCCTCACTGTAGGGATGGTATGGGGCAGGTGATGGGCAGTGCCCGGTCTCCTCCTCACTGTAGGGATGGTATGGGGCAGGTGATGGGCAGTGCCCGGTCTCCTCCTCACTGTAGGGATTGGTATGGGGCAGGTGATGGGCAGTGCCCGGTCTCCTCCTCACAGTAGGGATGGTATGGGGCAGGTGATGGGCAGTGCCCGGTCTCCTCCTCACTGTAGGGATGGTATGGGGCAGGTGAAGGGCAGTGCCCGGTCTCCTCCTCACTGTAGGGATGGTATGGGGCAGGTGATGGGCAGTGCCTGGTCTCCTCCTCACTGTAGGGATGGTATGGGGCAGGTGATGGGCAGTGCCCGGTCTCCTCCTCACTGTAGGGATGGTATGGGGCAGGTGATGGGCAGTGCCCGGTCTCCTCCTCACTGTAGGGATGGTATGGGGCAGGTGAAGGGCAGTGCCCGGTCTCCTCCTCACTGTAGGGATGGTATGGGGCAGGTGATGGGCAGTGCCCGGTCTCCTCCTCACTGTAGGGATGGTATGGGGCAGGTGATGGGCAGTGCCCGGTCTCCTCCTCACTGTAGGGATGGTATGGGGCAGGTGATGGGCAGTGCCCGGTCTCCTCCTCACTGTAGGGATGGTATGGGGGCAGGTGATGGGCAGTGCCCGGTCTCCTCCTCACTGTAGGGATGGTATAGGGCAGGTGATGGGCAGTGCCCGGTCTCCTCCTCACTGTAGGGATGGTATGGGGCAGGTGATGGGCAGTGCCCGGTCTCCTACTTACTGTAGGGATGGAATGGGGCAGGTGATGGGCAGTGCCTGGTCTCCTCCTCACTGTAGGGATGGTATGGGGCAGGTGATGGGCAGTGCCCGGTCTCCTCCTCACTGTATTGATGGTATGGGGCAGGTGATGGGCAGTGCCCGGTCTCCTCCTCACTGTAGGGATGGTATGGGGCAGTTGATGGGCAGTGCCCGGTCTCCTCCTCACTGTATTGATGGTATGGGGCAGGTGATGGGCAGTGCCCGGTCTCCTCCTCACTGTAGGGATGGTATGGGGCAGGTGATGGGCAGTGCCCGGTCTCCTCCTCACTGTAGGGATGGTATGGGGCAGGTGATGGGCAGTGCCCGGTCTCCTCACTGTAGGGATGGTATGGGGCAGGTGATGGGCAGTGCCCGGTCTCCTCACTGTAGGGATGGTATGGGGCAGGTGATGGGCAGTGCCCGGTCTCCTCCTCACTGTAGGGATGGTATGGGGCAGGTGATGGGCAGTGCCCGGTCTCCTCACTGTAGGGATGGTATGGGGGCAGGTGATGGGCAGTGCCCGGTCTCCTCCTCACTGTATTGATGGTATGGGGCAATTTTTAGCCTTATCTGTGGGCTGATTCTCCTAATGGATCTTAGTTCAGAACACATCACAAAAATAAATTGTCCATTGTCTCCCCGCATCGAAACATACAAGAAAAGCTGACACAATGATAGAGGGTGCCCCATCAAGCTCAACAGCCTCAGCAGCAAAGTGGAAAATTACTTCGGAACAAGTATTGGAAATCTATATTTTTTAGCGAGCCTTAGTCAGGATCGGGGAGTGAATATTGGACACATGTACAATTATGGCGACTAGTGAGGAAGGAACAGGATACGGGACATGGACTAAATGTCTCTCACTTCAGGACTGGTAATTTATTATGACATTTCCTGAACATGAAAGACCTTCAAGATTAGGGTGACGGGAACAGTCACTTAAAGGGATTGCTTTTTTTACTTTCCCTTTGTTGGTTTTAAAGAGGTACTCTGGCAAAAATCTTTTTCTTTCAAATCAACTGGTTTTAGAAAGTTATATAGATTTGTAAATTACTTCTATTTAAAAATCTCAAGTCTCCCAGTACTTATCAGCTGCTGTATGCCCTGCAGGACGTGGTGTATTCTTTCCAGTATGACACAGTGCTCTCTGCTGCCACTGTCCAGAGCAGCAGCAAATCCCCATAGAAAACATCACCTGCTCTGGACAGTTCCTGACATAGACAGAGGTGGCAGCAGAGAGTACTGTGTCTGACTGGAAACAGCACTCCACTTCCTGCAGCACATACAGCAGCTGATAAGTACTGGACGACTGTAGATTTTTAAATAGAAGTAAATTGCAACTCTATATAACTTTATGAAACTAGTTTATTTGAAAGAAAAAGATTCTCTCCGGAGTATCCCTTTAGGGGTTGAAAGTAGCCAAACCATCAATCTCCTGCTCTATATAAAGTAGTGTGGTCAGCTGTCATCTAAAATATCCTCCAGGAGTGTGCGGCTGACTGATCCGTCTCTGTAAAAAAAACTCATTTATACATCAACACTTTACAAACAGATGACAAAACGCACAATGAAATTCATCAGCGGAACATGCTCAGGCTTAGAAAACCTCAGCGGCGTGATAAATACTCTGTTACTTTATTACCCCTGCCCCCTCATCAACCCATAAGGAAGGGAGGGTGATGAATAGTGATGTGCGCAGCCAGAACAAAGCAGAAGGAGATGAAAAGCTGAGATCATTGCTGCGGATGTCGCCCTCATTACAGCGATCAGCAATAATCAATGCTGGAATGATCAATGGACGCACAAACTAACTAATAAGTCACGTCAAGGGGTCTCATCAAAGGCTCAGTATAATCCATTCACAATAATAACTGCAGCTGGACTCCTACTGTGTTGGAATATAGAAACATTTTCTATGGAGACTAACGCATCTCCATGGCGACAGACTACAAACGAACCCTGTGTAGTCTGATCCTGCAGTCAGGTGTTATTCCCCCCATTTGTTTCATACTATTATAATGCATTGGGAACATTAAAGGAGAAGTCTGACGGGAGTGGGGAGTCAGGGGAGGCAAAAAACTTATTTCTGGTTGGGGGTGGGGGAACATAAAAAATAATTTATAGTCACCTGTCTTGGTGCCTGCGCATAGCCGCATCCCGCTCCTGGTCCCCGGTGGCTGTGTTCTGAGCTTCACTCCAGCTACGTCACAACCTACCTGATGGATGCCCCCGCTCAACCAGTCAGTGACTAGGGGGGGATACTGCTGCAGTCACCGATTGGCTGAGTGGGCTAAATCCCACCCATCTGTGACGTTGAACTTGGGTTGGGACATACCCAGAATTCTAGAGAAGATGACAGTCGGCGGGAGCTTGATGATTTGACGCAGCGTCGGCTCATGGAGCAGTAAGCACATTATCTTTTTTTATCCCCCCACCCCCTGCCAGTAATTATTTTTTTTAAAGGTCACAGAGCGTGCCCAGACACCTTTCCCTTTCATGTCTGTGGCTCAGCTTCTGTAAGTTGTGCCTGTGTCCATGGGGCTGTAAAGCAGATCTCTAAAAGGAGCTCAGGCAATGTAACTGCCCCCAAATTAGTGTACAAAAAAAAAATAATCACAAAATAGTACAAAACAGTATAAAAAAGAGAAAAAAACGAATCTAAACTAATCCATAGTGGAAACATAGTGTCTTTACAGCTGTTACGTATATATGTTCATGGTAGGACGTCAATGTGAATGTATCTATAGGGTTGATGTAGGCATGATCATTTATAATGTTTGTTTTTTGTTTTTTTTTGCTTATATTTATTGTTATTTTTTAGGGCTTCAAGGGGCACAGAGGAGATGCCGGATTACCAGGAAGCAGGGTAAGTTGTGAAGTCTCATTATAATATGTTAACAAAAATAGAAAAAAAAAAAAAAAAAAAAGATGCAGCTCACCAATGGAAGTATCTGAGGTAGCAGCAAGAGTGATGGGTGGAGGGTGCACAGACTTCTGGGCGTTGGTGCAGAGAGAAGCTTGTTGTTGGATTGTTGAAGCCAGCTCTCCAGGACGTATTTTCAGGAGATAAAACTTAACTTTTATTCATACATTTAAAAACTTGCAGGATGCACAACTCGTTTTGACCATGCAAATGTATGAATAAAAGTTAAGTTTTATATGCCGAAAATACATCCTGGAGTGCTGGCTTCAACAATGCAACTACAGGTTTTTCTTATTATAATATGAAATATAAATCAATAACTTAAAGGGGAAACTTTTTTTTTTTTAATTAACTGGTGCCAGAAAGTTATATAGATTAGTAATTTACTTCTATTTAAAAATGAAAATCTCCAGTCTTTTAGTGTATTATCTCCAATAGTGCTCTCTGCTGCCACCTCTGTCCATGTCAGGAACTGTCCAGAGCAAGAGCAAATCCCCAAAGAAAACCTCTCCTGCTCTGGACAGTTCCTGACATGGACAGAGGTGGCAGCAAACTACATGGTTGGATTTAGTGAGTGGCCGGGGAATGGACCCCTCCCTAGCTGTATCTCCTGATCACAGTGGGTCTCAGCAGTGATACCCGCTACAATCAATAACTTCCAATGCCTGATGACGTGAACAGTTCTCTTTAATGACAGATGTGCTTTAAAACCTTAAGATGAAGTATGAGTCAGATTAAATACAAAAAATGGAAACATTTTTATTTTATTTTATTTTATTTATTATAATAGTTTTTTTTTTCTCTTAGGGAGAACCAGGGGTACCGGGACCCCCAGGGCGAGAAGGGGTATCTGGAAAAGATGTAAGTCCTGAAGCAGAAAGTGTGAATATGGGAACACAACGACACACATTTTACCAACTTAAATGAAAGCTTTTCAGAGATTCCCACTTGTACTAGGAAGCTGAAGCCTGTGCCGGCCGTGGCACTATGTCAGCTAAGGCTGGGTTCACACTGCGTTTTTGCAATCCGTTTTTGCAATCCGTTTTTTGAAAAAAACTGATGAAAAACGGATTGCGATAACGGATGCATTTGTGTGCATCCGTTTTGATCCGTTTTTCCATTGACTTCCATTATAAAAAAAACGGATCCTTTTTTTGACGGACACAAAAACGTTGCTGACACTATTTTTTTTGTCCGTTAAAAAAAACGGATCCGTTAAACGTATGCTAAAAACGCAGTGTGAACCCAGCCTAAGCAGCACTGGCGTAGACCACCATTCAGACAGTATACCAGGTACTAAAGATTTCCCCCCTCACCTGCGCATGGCTCATCCCAGTGCTGCTCAGGTGTCAAAGCCAAGGTCGGCACAGGCTTCAGTCTCCACCTAGGTAATGTGGGAATTGGTGGTGGTGTTGGGGTAAGTAAACTTTTAGGGTATACAGACCTCCATAAGCTGAATGTTATTTTGTTTTTATGTTTTTTTAATGGAAAATAATTGAATGTTGTTGGGAGAAGAATAAGGAATAAAAGGAACAATGCAGCAGCTATTATATAGCGGAGTCATCAGGGAACGCTCTATCGACGACATTCACAATGCTGTGTGGCACATCCTATGTATACAGTGTCCGGGGTTTCATGATTTACTGTTTCATCTTTTTTTATCTATTATTATTTAGGGAGATCCTGGACCCCCGGGACATCAGGGACCAAGAGGAATCCGAGGGCCACCGGTAGGTTTTCCATCATACCCAGCAATGGGCTTGCACTATAGTCTCTATGATGGTTGTAATAACTGCAATGAACTGGATTCTAATAGAAAATTGTCATAAAGTATGGTCTAATATATAAGTGACAGATATAGAAACACCATCCCCATCACACATCAACACTTCTACCATTCCTGTTATTCACTGTGCACATTAAAAGTAAAAGTAAGTGATCATCTCTTTATAATATCACTTGTAACTATATGTAACTATACAGTATATGGTTTTACATTGAGTGGCAGCAGAAAGGGCTGATATGGTTCCTTGGCTGCCATCAATATCTGTGTCCGGAACTGTAGGGCTGCTCAAGCTCTGTTACTGGCGCAGTTATATATTAATAGCACTGCTCCATACAAATACTGAGCCTCCCTCCTGTCTGTATAATACATGTTACCATTTAACTGATATTAGACTTGGGGAAGCTGTCTGTGTCACTAGTGCTGCAGTCATAGGGTAAAGCAGGGAAAAACTGTCAATCACTTCTCACTCTGATACAAGGTGTCACATCTGCAGCGCTAGTGACACAGACAGCTCCCCCAGTGTAATGTCTATTCTAAGTCCAACATGCATCGGCAGAATAGTGAGCGCAGCCCCGGAGTATAATACAAGATGTAACTCAGGATCAGTACAGGATCAGTAATGTAATGTATGTACACAGTGACCTCACCAGCAGAATAGTGAGTGCAGCTCTGGAGTATAATACAGGATGTAACTCAGGATCAGTAATGTAATGTATGTACACAGTGACCTCACCAGCAGAATAGTGAGTGCAGCTCTGGAGTATAATACAGGATGTAACTCAGGATCAGTACAGGATCAGTAATGTAATGTATGTACACAGTGACCTCACCAGCAGAATAGTGAGTGCAGCTCTGGAGTATAATACAGGATGTAACTCAGGATCAGTACAGGATCAGTAATGTAATGTATGTACACAGTGACCTCACCAGCAGAATAGTGAGTGCAGCTCTGGAGTATAATACAGGATGTAACTCAGGATCAGTAATGTAATGTATGTACACAGTGACCTCACCAGCAGAATAGTGAGTGCAGCTCTGGAGTATAATACAGGATGTAACTCAGGATCAGTACAGGATCAGTAATGTAATGTATGTACACAGTGACCCCACCAGCAGAATAGTGAGTGCAGCTCTAGAGTATAATACAGGATGTAACTCAGGATCAGTAATGTAATGTATGTACACAGTGACACAACCAGCAGAATAGTGAGTGCAGCTCTGGAGCATAATACAACATGTAACTCAGGATCAGTAATGTATGTACACAGTGACCCCACCAGCAGAATAGTGAGTGCAGCTCTAGAGTATAATACAGGATGTAACTCAGGATCAGTAATGTATGTACACAGTGACCCCACCAGCAGAATAGTGAGTGCAGCTCTAGAGTATAATACAGGATGTAACTCAGGATCAGTAATGTATGTACACAGGGACCCCACCAGCAGAATAGCGAGTGCAGCTCTAGAGTATAATACAAGATGTAACTCAGGATCAGTAATGTAATGTATGTACACAGTGACCCCACCAGCAGAATAGTGAGTGCAGCTCTGCAGTATAATACAGGATGTAACTCAGGATCAGCAATGTAATGTATGTACACAGTGACCCCACTAGCAGAACAGTGAGTGCAGCTCTGTAGTATAATACAGGATGTTACTCAGGATCAGTGCAGTAATGTAAGTATTGTATGAAATATATTAGCCAAGTGTGTAAGTGTTTTTTCCTGACAACCTTTGAAGGCTTATATTCTATATGGCCACTTTCCATCATTGTAGCCGTATAGAATGCTGGATAACATATACATAGACATCAGCATCAGCGGTCGCAGCTTCTTATTAATATTGGTCAGGAAGGTGCTACAGCCTCTTCTCTCTTCTGAGTAATCTGCAATGGACGTCATCATTCCCCAAACAAGGTCTAATTTGTTTCTGATGCATCATCTCCGTCTTGTCTCAGAAAGGTCTCCGCTGTAATTGCTGCTCTGAATCTATAGGTCATGTCGGCTGAGATTATTAAGACCTTTCAAAGGAAGCCTCAGGACAGCTCTATTATAAGCGGCATGTAAGGGAAGCAAATGGCTCCCACATAAAGAACGTCCTGATGAAATAATCTGCATAGTGTCTATTAAAAGGGGTACTCCAGCAATTTTTTTTTCTTTCAAATTAACTGGTTTCAGAAAGTTATAAATACTTGTAAATTACTTCTATTTAAAAATCTTCTGTCTTCCAGTGCATATCATCTGCTGTATGTCCTGCAGGAAGTGGTGTATTCTTTCCAGTCTGACACAGTGCTCTCTGCTGCCACCTCTGTCCATGTCAGGAACTGTCCAGAGCAGCAGCAAATCCCCATAGAAAACCTCCCCTGCTCTGGACAGTTCCTGACATGGACAGAGGTGGCAGCAGAGAGCACTGTGTCAGACTGGAGAGAATACACCACTTCCTGTAGGACACGCAGCAGCTGATAAGTACTGGAAGACAGGAGATTTTTAAATAGAAGTAATTTACAAATAATTATAACTTTCTGAAACCAGTTGATTTAAAAAAAAAAGATTTTCGCCTGAGTTTTCCCTGTAAAAAAGATCTCCAGGCTCCTCCCTCTTATCGAGGTTTCTCCCCTCAGTCTATTTAAAGCAGGCATGTGCAGCTTTTTGGTAATCCTTCTGTTCAGCATACTACCCAATAATTCATGGGAAACCCACACATCATAAAGAGGGGGAGATTTTATGGAAACATTAAAAGCAGTAATTAGAGATGAGCGAACTGGGTTCGGGTTCGAGACGATCCGAACCCGAACGTTTGGTATTTGATTAGCGGTGGCTGCTGAACTTGGATAAAGCTCTAAGGTTGTCTGGAAAACATGGATACAGCCAATGACTATATCCATGATTTCCACATAGCCTTAGGGCTTTATCCAACTTCAGCAGCCACCGCTAATCAAATGCTGAAAATTTGGGTTCGGATCGACTCAAGCATGTTCCAGGTTCGCTCATTTCTAGCAGTAATCTAATATGCTCCATAGACACTTAAGGGGGCTAACACTGCAGGGTTGCAAGGTAGAGAGGCGCTGTGATTTTATAATTTGTTTTTATTAATTTTACATGGAAGTAACATAAAGCACAAAACTAATCTAAAAATATTTTGTTAATTCAGTCTAATAATAGATCATCCTAATAGTATGTGATATCAAGTTATGTTTCCTTCTTTACTTCTAGGGGAAAAATGGATTGCCTGGACCCCCGGGGAGTCCTGGGGCACCTGGTTTAATGGTATGTATTGAACAAATGTGAAATTTTAACTACTATAATACTGCCCCCTATATACAAGAATATAACTACTATAATACTGCTCCTATATACAGGAATATAACTACTATAATACTGCTCCTATATACAGGGATATAACTACTATAATACTACCTCCTATATACAAGAATATAACTACTATAATACTGCCCCTATATACAAGAATATAACTACTATAATACTGCTCCCTATATCCAAGAATATAACTACTATAATACTGCCCCTATATACAAGAATATAACTACTATAATACTGCTCCTATATACAGGAATATAACTACTATAATACTGCTCCTATATACAGGAATATAACTACTATAATACTGCTCCTATATACAGGAATATAACTACTATAATACTGCTCCTATATACAGGGATATAACTACTATAATACTACCTCCTATATACAAGAATATAACTACTATAATACTGCTCCCTATATCCAAGAATATAACTACTATAATACGGTTCAGGGAAGAAACAGAGTGCTGCACCTCACACCTATGGCTGATACTAGTACCTCTCGGCTGAATAAAAACATCAGAATTCTGTATGTGAATTGATCAAGCCACACTGCCCCATGTACCGCGTGCCGGTATCTGATACACATGGGTCCCTACACTAAGTCCACACTGTGCCAGTCAGCGACCACCACCCCCGCAGGCGTGCACAGTCAGGGAAGGGAGGCCATGGAACGGCCCTGCAACCCCCATGCCACAGGACCAGACCCAAAAATGCCACACCAAAACCCAGCCAGCACCACCGGCGGAGGAAGCTGCCCCCAAACAGCACAAGTCTGGATAAGGTATTGTACTCACCATAGCTATCAAAAATAGAATGGGACAGACAGGAGGGATTAAAACCATGTGCACTCAGGTGTCTCCTGCTAATTGTGGTCATGTGGGTCTCACCAGGAGGAGTGCAAAACACGGAGAAAAGAGAGAAACAAAATGCGGTTCAGGGAAGAAAAGAGGATTTTTTTGTACTCACCGTAAAATCCCTTTCTTGTGGCTTCATTGGGGGACACAGCACCAGTGGGTATAGGCTACTGCCACTAGGAGGCGACACTAGACAGAAGAAGAAGTGACTCCGCCTGGCAGCCTATACCCCTCCTACAGACACCAGGCTAACTCAGTTTAGTCACAAGCAGTAGAAAGTAGTAACAAAAACAGGCAAAAAAAAACCAGGCTGGTCCCGGGAACGAAAACCCCAAGAACAGAACAAGCCCCGGGAGCACAACCTCAAACAGGGTGGGAGCTGTGTCCCCCAATGAAGCCACAAGAAAGGGATTTTACGGTGAGTACAAAAAAATCCTCTTTTCTTGTGCCTGTCATTGGGGGACACAGCACCAGTGGGACGTACAAAAGCAGTCCCAGAGGGTGGGGAAAGAAGATTACAATCCCCATGCGGCCTGCCTAACGCACGGCGGCCTGCAGAACCTTGCGGCCCAGACTGGCGTCAGAGGAAGCCAGGATATGGACCTGATAAAACTTTGAAAAAGTGTGAACTGAAGACCAGGTGGCGGCCTTGCAGACCTGGGACACTGAGGCCTGATGGCGAACCGCCCAAGAGGCCCCCACAGCTCGAGTAGAATGAGCGGTGACCCGAAAAGGAGGATCCCTGCCACGAACGCGGTAGGCCTCTGCGATGGCTGCCCTGATCCAACGCCCAATGGTGGTCTTGGAAGCCGCCAGCCCCTTGCGCGGACCCGACGGGACCACGAACAAGGAATCCGAGCGGCGGAAGGAAGCAGTGACTGACAAGTAGATCCGTATGGCCCGGACAAGGTCCAAACAATGCAGGGACCGTTCCCTAGGATGGGAGGGCGCAGGGCAAAAAGAGGGGAGAATGATGTCCTCATTAAGGTGGAATGCAGACACGACCTTCGGCAGGAAGGAAGGAAGAGGACGAAGCACCACCTTGTCCTTGTGAAGGACCAGATAAGGGGAGCGACAAGAGAGCGCTGCCAGTTCAGACACCCTACGGATGGAGGTAATCGCCACCAGGAAGGCGACTTTCCAAGAAAGGAAACAAAGAGACACCTCCTGAAGAGGCTCAAAGGGAGGACCTTGTAGAACCTCGAGGACTAAATTAAGGTCCCAGGGCTCTAAAGGCTGACGAAAAGGAGGGGCCAAATGGACCACCCCCTGAAGAAAGGTCTTCACCTGGGGGCGGAAAGCGAGAGCCCGCTGAAAAAGAACAGACAGGGCGGAAATCTGCGAACGCAAAGTGGAATGACTGAGGCCTTTATCCAGCCCGGACTGCAAAAAGGAAAGAATCTTGGGCGTGGAACACACCAAGGGGTGAAAATTATTCTGTTCGCACCAAGAAAAGAAGGCCTTCCACACGCGATGGTAGACCCGAGCTGACTGAGGCTTACGGGCCCTAAGCATGGTTTGGATGACTGGTTCCGAGAACCCACGAAACCTCAACACCGCGGCTTCAACAGCCACGCCGTCAAACTCAGCTGAGGTAAATTGGGGTGGAATATTGGCCCTTGTGAAAGGAGGTCGGCCCGCAGGGGAAGGCGCCAGGGGGCGTCGGCCAGGAGGTGCACTACGTCGGCGTACCAGGACCGGCGCGGCCAGTCTGGAGCGACAAGAATGGCGGGAACGCCGAGTGCCTTGATGCGCTTCAGGACTCGTGGGAGAATGGGCAGAGGAGGAAAGGCGTAAACCAGGGAGAACTGCTCCCATGGGGTCACCAAGGCGTCGACCGCGAACGCGCAAGGGTCCCGGGCCCGAGTCACATAGATGGGGAGTTTGTGGTTCAGCCTGGAGGCGAAGAGATCCACATCTGGGGATCCCCACCGCCGGCAGATTTGAAGAAACACCTCGGGATGTAGAGCCCATTCGCCCTGATCCAGTCTTTCGCGGCTGAGGTAGTCCGCCGCCCAATTGTCCACCCCGGGAATGTGGACTGCCGAGAGAGCTGGAACAACCCGCTCCGCCCAACGGAGAATGCGAGCGGCCTCGGTCATGACAGAGCGGCTCCTGGTGCCGCCTTGACGGTTCAGATAAGCAACGGCGGTGACGTTGTCGGTCTGAACACGGACCGGATAACCCCTCAGGCGATCGGTCCACTGAGACAGGGCGAGAAAGATGGCCCGGAGCTCCAGGATATTGATGTGAAGCCGAGCCTCTGTCGGCGACCAAGAGCCCTGAGCTGTGTGGCTCCCGAAGACAGCCCCCCACCCGGACAGGCTGGCATCCGTAGAGACGACCAGCCAATTGAGGGGGAGGAACGAGCGGCCGAGGAGGACCACCGGAGACGTCAACCACCAAAGACGCTCCCTGCGAACAGCAGGGGACAGGAGGATCTTCTTGTGGAGAGACAGAGGGGACCTGTCCCACTGCGACAGAATTGCTTGCTGCAGAGGGCGCGAATGAAACTGAGCAAAGGGGATCGCCTCGAAAGAGGAGACCATCTTGCCCAGGACTCGCATGCAAAGGCGAATCGAACAGGGGGCGCCCGAGCGGAGCAGAGAGACTGCCGAGCGCAGGGAGGCAACTTTGTTTGGAGGAAGGAGGACGCGGGCCATCTCGGTGTTGAATAGCATCCCGAGAAACTCCATAGAGCGGGAGGGAAGTAGGGAAGATTTTTGATAATTGATCACCCAACCGAAATTGGTCAAGAGATCGAGTGTGATCTGGAGGCTGGACAAAGTGTCCTGCTTGGAGCGGCCCTTTACCAAAAGGTCGTCCAGGTATGGCAGGACAGCCACCCCCTTTGACCGAAGCAGAGCCATCAAAGGTGCAAGGATCTTGGTAAAGACCCGAGGCGCCGTGGCGAGCCCGAAGGGCAGGGCAACGAACTGGAAATGTCCAGAACCGACGGCGAAACGTAGGAAACGTTGATGACTGGCTGCGATGGGAACATGCAGATAGGCGTCGCGGATGTCTATAGAAGCAAGAAATTCGTCCTGCTCTAGAGACGCGACCACCGACCGCAAGGATTCCATGCGGAACCGCCGAAGGCGAACAAACCTGTTCAGCCGTTTCAAATCCAGGATAGGACGGACCGAGCCGTCCTTTTTGGGGACTGTGAACAGATTGGAATAGAATCCCTGGAAGTGCTCGGAGGGAGGAACTGGGACCACAACTCCTTGAGCTAGGAGATTCTGAACCGCCCGAAAAAGCTCGGAAAGCCGTGCCGAAGAGCGCGGGAGATTTGATGGAAAAAAGCGAGGAGGTGGAATGCACACAAACTCGATTTTGTACCCTGAGGACACCACCTCCCGAGCCCACACATCGGACACATGGGCGAGCCAAATCTCCTTGAAGGAGAGCAGACGACCCCCTACTTGAGGGAGAGACCCGAGTGGTGAAGGACCCTCAGGAAGAAGACTTGGGTGCAGGACCCTTAGAAGGGCGAGAACGGGGCTGCCAGGTGGGGCGGGGTTTGAAGGAGGGCTTCCTAGAAGGAGCTGGAGGCGTATCCTTAGCCGGGCGACGACGTGCCGGAGGCTCAAAAGAGCGGAAACGGCTGGAACGCCTGGGAGGCTGAGGGCGCCGGGATCGGTTTTGAGGAAGCAAGGAGCTCTTCCCCCCCGTAGCGTCCGAGATTATTTTATCCAGCCGCTCCCCAAAAAGTCTGTTTCCTGCAAAGGGAAGAGAAGTCAGAGCCTTCTTGGAGGCGGCGTCAGCTGACCAGCATTTTAACCAGACAGAGCGTCGGATGGCTACAGAGTTTGCCAGGGCCCGCGCAGACAAACGAGCAGCTTCCTGAGAAGCGTCGCACAAGTATTTGGACGCATGTAGAATTTGTGAGGCCAGAGACAGGAGATCCTCACGCGGGGTGTCCAGGGAGAGGTCATGGACTAACTGCCTGGCCCAAGAGGAACAAGCCTTGCTGACCCAGGATGCAGCAAAGGTAGGACGTAGGGCCGAACCAGCTGCAACAAAGACAGACTTCGAAAAAGCGTCGATTTTCTTGTCCACCGGGTCAGTGAGTGAAGCACCATCTGCCAGAGGCAGAGTAGTTGACTTGGAGAGTCGAGAAACTGGAGGATCCACAGATGGGGGCACTGTCCATGTAGTGACCAGGTCAGGGGAGAAGGGAAACAAAGCCTCGGCACGCTTAGAGGATGGAATCCGCAGGTCAGGGTGATTCCACTCCTTGGCTAGGAGGTCCTCAAAATCCTTATGGCTGGGAAAAACCAATGGCTGTCGCTTCTGGCGACGGAAGGAAACCTCACTCTTGGAGGTCGAAGAGGACTCCTCCTCAATATGTAAGGTGTCTCGCACTGCACGGATCAAGGCTTGCACTGCAGAGGCCAGCTGATCCTCCCTGTCAGACTCTGAAGCAGAGTCAGAGGGGTCCCCCGAGGTGGCGGAGAGGGGTCGCTGGGAAGCGGAACCGCCTGCAGTGGATCTGGGAGGAGAAAGGTCTGAGGAACACCTAGAGGGCGACCGTGAGACAGAGAGTCTAGGTCTCTTATGAGACCGTCCTCTGGAAGGGGAGTCAGGAGATACCCTGGAGGGTCCTGCTGCTGGAGGGGCCTGGGAGGGCAACCGCTCAATGGCATGGATCATGACCTGCGACAGCTTAGAGAGGTCACCGATCGCCTGGGACAGGGATCTAGCCCACTCAGGAGAAGCTACATCAGGACCTGGAGGGGGGGCCTCCTGGGAAGTGGCACCAGGGTTAAGGCATAGCAGGCAGAGGGAACCAGGCTGACCACAGGGGAATTTCTTATTGCAACGAGCACACGCAAAGTGTGTCGCCACAGCCGCGGGAGCGATCTGCCTAGGGGGGTCATCCCGGGGACCAGACATGGTAGCTAGGGCTGTTAGCCTGGGGAGTGGAGGAGGGGAATATCACCCACTGGGTG
This sequence comes from Dendropsophus ebraccatus, assembly GCF_027789765.1. Lineage (NCBI taxonomy): Eukaryota > Metazoa > Chordata > Amphibia > Anura > Hylidae > Dendropsophus > Dendropsophus ebraccatus. Next base: position 12,955,826 of record NC_091455.1, read on the forward strand.
AGCCTACCAGACCCTGGAGTTGCTGCCGCACTGGATGCTGGAGCTGCTGTCGCACTGGATGCTGGAGCTGCTGCTGCACTGGATGCTGGAGCTGCACTGGAACGACTGCACTGGAAGCTGTAGCTGGTGCACGCTGGAATAGCTGCACTGGTTGCTAGACTGCTGCTGTGCACAGGGAGCTGAGGCTGCTGTACTGGCAGAGATAACAGCAGGAGGCCACGAGCTGAAGCTGCTGCCGGCAAGAGGAGGAAGGGAGGGGGCAAGGAGGAAAAAAGGTGGGGGCTACAGAGTAGCCAATAGGAGAAAGGGCTGTGGCGGGAGGAGCCGAAAAACGGGCGGGCGCCCCGCCCCCAGTGACGTCACTAGTGTGCGCCGACGCGGCCTAGCTCCGGCAGAAGCCGGGGCCTAAATTTGTGGGGCAGGCCGGCGGCAGTGAGACGGCGGCGCGGAGCGCCAGAAAACGCGACCGGAGCGGAGGCAAACAGGGAGAGAGGAGCCCAGCAATCCCCCAGCTGTCCCTTATGAAGCCGCTGCGAGCTGCAGTGGCTCCTGGATGAAGGAGGTGGGCATCAGCCCAGGCTAGGAGGGAGATGAGAAGGGGGATCAGGAGACAACCTGTCCAGTAGGACAGGGGATAGGGGAGGGAGGGCTGCGCTGCAGGGAAGTGTGCACTGTGGCAATGGGGACTAGGGAGAGCAGGCAAGAGGCTACTGGTTGCCCTAGCCAGGATGACCCCCCCCCAAGGACAGGACTACTCACCTGTCCGGCGTCTTCGGGTGCTCGCAGGGTCACCCCCTCGGTAACCTCGCACCTGGGTGGGGTACCGGCATCCTGCCGCAGGGAGCTGGCAATGGGGGACGGGTGACCGGCGCATGGAAAGTGAAAACTTCCAGTGCACCCTCAGGGGGAGGCTACGTCTGGTGTGGCAGCCCACGCCGACGGTCCCCCTGATAACCTAGAAAGAAAGGAAAAAGAAATAAAACTAAAATAATAAAGAGGTGCGTGGCACCTGTGTCTACCTCATACGGACACTAGACTAAAACTGAGTTAGCCTGGTGTCTGTAGGAGGGGTATAGGCTGCCAGGCGGAGTCACTTCTTCTTCTGTCTAGTGTCGCCTCCTAGTGGCAGTAGCCTATACCCACTGGTGCTGTGTCCCCCAATGACAGGCACAAGAAAAAGAGCGCTGCATCTCACACCTATGGCTGATACTAGTGCCCCTAGGCTAAATAAAAACATCAGAATTCTGTATGTGAATTGATCAAGCCACAAAGCCTACTACTATAATACTGCTCCTATATACAAGAATATAACTACTATAATACTGCTCCTATATACAGGAATATAACTACTATAATGGTATACGTATGGTGAGAGTTCCGGCCGGCACTAACTACAAGGTACACCCAATGTGGGAAACCCGGGACTGGAGTATATAGCACACAAACTGTATCCAAACCGTGGAGCGGCGGTGCAGAGACAAAAAAGGCAGGATAAATGAACAAGGATCAAGAAACAGAGTCTCGCACTCACCGGACTGAAGATGCAAGTGGTTTATTTCCGATACATCAGAGTAGGCTAGGCGGGGAGAGGGGAGATGGTGAAGCAGGTGTGTTCAGCAGGAGCAACAAAATGTTTCACGCCTACAGAGGCGCTTCGTCGGGCTAGGAACCAGCCCGACGAAGCGCCTCTGTAGGCGTGAAACATTTTGTTGCTCCTGCTGAACACACCTGCTTCACCATCTCCCCTCTCCCCGCCTAGCCTACTCTGATGTATCGGAAATAAACCACTTGCATCTTCAGTCCGGTGAGTGCGAGACTCTGTTTCTTGATCCTTGTTCATAACTACTATAATACTGCTCCTATATACAAGAATATAACTACTATAATACTGCTCCTATATACAGGAATATAACTACTATAATACTGCTCCTATATACAAGAATATAACTACTATAATACTGCTCCTATATACAAGAATATAACTACTATAATACTGCTCCTAAATACAAGAATATAACTATTATAATACTGCTCCTATATACAAGAATATAACTACTATAATACTGCTCCTATATACAAGAATATAACTACTATAATACTGCTCCTATATACAAGAATATAACTACTATAATACTGCTCCTATATACAGGGATATAACTACTATAATACTGCTCCTATATACAAGAATATAACTACTATAATACTGCTCCTATATACAGGAATATAACTACTATATCACTGCACCTATATACAGGAATATAACAACTATAATACTGATCCTATATACAGGAATAGAACTACTATAATACTGCCCCTATATACAGGAATATAACTACTATAGTACTGCCCCTATATACAGGACTATAACTACTATAATACTGCCCCTATATACAGGAATATAACTACTATAATACTGCCCCCTATATACAGGAATATAACTACTATAATACTGCTTCTATATACAGGAATATAACTACTATAATACTGCTCCTATATACAGGAATATAACTACTATAATACTGCTCCTATATACAGGAATATATCTACTATAATACTGCTCCCTATATACAGGAATATAACTACTATAATACTGCTCCCTATATACAGGAATATAACTACTATAATACTGCTCCTATATACAAGAATATAACTACTATAATACTGCTCCCTATATACAGGAATATAACTACTATAATACTGCTCCCTATATACAGGAATATAACTACTATAATACTGCTCCTATATACAAGAATATAACTACTATATCACTGCACCTCCTCCATTTTATTCCACATTATACTTTTATCCTCCCCTTATTTTACCTTGTCCTTCTCCTCTGTACAATATAGGGGGCTAAAGGAGTCAAAGGAGACACAGGAGCTTCAGGAATCCCAGGATTTCAAGGACCCAAAGGACCACAAGTATATAGATTATTTCTTTTGCGTTTTGGGGCTAACAGTCTATTATCTCTTTCTCTGCTGTATAAATTTGCCTTTAAGAGTGTTTTCTTACCTTGCGTTTCATCTCTTAGGGAATACCTGGTGAGAGCGGCTCCCCTGGGAAGGAGGTAAGACTTCTTTCCCTTAGTTTTACATGGACCTGTCTTCTTTCCTGACTTGGGTATTTCCCCCGTATAACAACAGTCCTGGATCTCTGCTGTGTGATGTTCCTCTGTTATTCTTCCTGGAAATGTATGAATCCAATGCCTCATCAGTCATACTTTTCTCTTTGTAGTCTACCACTTTCCAATTTGGTCCCAAGATCCTCCCAAATGTCCTGAGTTGTGTTGAGCGGGTGGCCGAACTTGATAAACTTATCCAAAACCAAACGCTCGGCATTTGACTCCCGACGGCTGGAGAAGTTGGGGAGTCCTGGAAAACATAGATACAGCCATAGGCCATGTTCACACAGTGTGAAACACCGACCGTTCTGTGACTTGGCTGGGTCACCGGTGCAAACAATTGACGTTTCATTGTGTGAACTGACATGTCTGTGCGGCCGCCAATCAATGAATAGTGACCGCAGAAAACTGACATATATATATATGTTTATAAATCACGGCCGTTGTTGCAAATTGCAACAACTGCCATGATTAATGCACAACATCTGTTATGTGAACATGGACATAAACTGTTTACGTGTTTTCCCGGCAGCCCTACGGCAGTATCCAACTTCTTCAGCCGCGGGTAGTCGAATGCCGAGCTTTCGGTTTTGGATAAGTTCATCAAGTTCGTCAGTCCGTTTTACACTAGTCCTGAGTACATTTATCAGTTCACTAACAGTCTGCTTCTGGTTAGCATCCTCAAGTTTAACACTTTATATAGAGTTTCCCAATTCCACTGTACTTGTCTTCCTTCGTTAAATTTTGCTAAATTATTTTAAATTTTTGCCTTCAGGGATCTCCTGGAAAACCAGGAGAACAAGGACCTAAAGGAGACAGAGTAAGTCATTTCCTGCACTGTTCCAGCTTACTGCCACTATTGCCTCTTTTGGCTCTGGGCCCAGGTATCTTCAGGTCACTTGTGGAAGGGTGTCAGACCAGTAAAGCTAATGGGAGTTGGCAATGAAGGGATGGTGGGAGGTATAGTGACCATGATCTGATCGGGTTTATAAGAAAGCAGGTGCCGTTTATGGAATACACCGACCAGTCCATACGACGTTGTATGTCATATCTATATGTATGTATCCATATGTACTTCTCTCTAGTAACAAGCAAGTATTGAATAATTTTCTGAGCTTTTCTAGATTCCCATTATGTCCTGCATAATGGATATGCTTATAAGTAGCTGAAGAGTATTGTGAGACTCTTGAAGCTCTCGAGACGCGAGATGATCTACGTAAATAGGTCATAGAAGTCCCAAGGGATATCTAAGCTTCTTAGAACTCTTAGCTGTGTAGCTTCTGCACGGAATTATCTGCTTTAATAAGACAGTTTTCCCAAGGAACTCAACACCCTTACCAGTATGGATCAGCATACCATATGGCATCGTCACTTATACAGGATGTATTCACTTTCAGGGTGATCCAGGTAACAAAGGTGACAAAGGCATGCAAGGAGAAAAAGGTCAAGCCGGACAGCCTGGACCCCCAGGCCATAAAGGACACACTGGATTGATGGGCCCTGCAGGACCACCAGGAGAACGAGGAATATCAGGACATCCAGGGCCACCTGGATCTCCAGGATTGACTGGCCCAAGGGTAATTCTCTATTATTTTTAATGTCCAGTGATCCACCATTATCTTATGTTTCTAAATATTTACTTCATAGACTTCTGGAAAACAGTTCATGCAAGGCATAAAAATCACTTATCACTATTTAATACATTGAATACCACTTTTCAAAGAAGTTCTACAGCCTATACCTGGTTAACTTTTACGTTAAAGTGGGACCTCTTAGAGAGACTTGAAACCCAACTTGGGTTATCAGCCAAACCAGAAACACCCATGTGTAGACAAAACCTAGATCAGCCTAACCAGAGATATCCATCTATAGGCAAAACCTAGATCATTCTAACCAGAGATACCCATCTATAGGCAGAGCCATGGCCAGTCAAATAAAGACACATCTGTAGAAAAAGCTTGGACCAGCCAAACTATAAACAACCATCTACAGAAACATCTACAGACCACTTGAAGTAGACAAACCCATGTGTTGTCTTGACCAGGCAAAGCAGAGTCACCTATCTGTAGACATAGCCTTGACCAGGCAAAGCAGAGTCACCTATCTGTAGACAAAGCCTTGACAAGACAAACTATAGATACCTATCTCTGGACAAAGCCTTGCATACTAAAAGTAGAGACACCCATCTGGGGACAGAGCCTTGACAAGCAAAACCATACACAAACATCTACAGACAAAGCATTGACTCACCAAACCAGTGACATTTTTCTTTAGTTAAAGCCTTGACCATCCAATCTAAACACTCCCATTTGTAGACAAAGCCTTGGCCAGCCTAATAAGAGACACCCATCTGTAGACAGACTCTTGACCTACCAAACCAAAGATACCAATTAATAGGCAGAGCCATGACCATTCAAATAAAGACACTCATCTGTAGAAGGATGTTGGACCAGCTAAACCATAGACACTCATCTAAGGACAAAGCCTTGACCACCAAACTTAGAGACACCCATCTGTAGGCAGGACCTTCACGAGGAGTACCATAGACCCACATCTGTAGATATAGCCTTGACCATCCAATCTAAACACTCCCATTTGTAGACATAGCCTTGTCCAGCCTATTCAGAGACACCCATTGTAGACACACAGTTGACCTTCCAAACCAAGGATATCAATCTATAGGCAGAGCCATGACCAGTCAAATAAAGACACTCCTCTGTTGGACCAGCTAAACCATAAACACTAGAGATGAGCGAACCTGGAGCATGCTCGAGTCCATCCGAACCCGAACTTTCAGCATTTGATTAGCTGGGGCTGCTGAAGTTGGATAAAGCCCTAAGCGCCCTATTCCTCCGGACAATTATCGCTTGCATAATCATTAACGATTAAACGATCTCAAACGACTGCTATTGCGAAAGACCTGGAAACGTTCACTCATTTCCATGGAACGATAATCATTAATAATGTCTTATTCAATGCGAACGATTTGCGAACGTTTTGCGAACGAGCAACGATAAAAATAGGTCCAGGTCTTATAAAGCGATCAACGATTTCTTGTTCGGTCGTTAATCGTTAACTGCATTTCAACCGAACGATTATCGTTTAGATTCGAACGATTTAACAATAATCTGAACGATAATCGTCCGGTGGAATAGGGCCCTAAGGCTATGTGGAAATCATGGATATAGTCATTGGCTGTATCCATGTTTTCCAGACAACCTTAGAGCTTTATCCAACTTCAGCAGCCCCAGCTAATCAAATGCCGATCGTTCAGGTTCGGATGGACTTGAACCCGAACCCGATTCGCTCATCTTTAATAAACACGCATCTTTGGACAAAGACTTGACCACCAAAATTCGAGACACCCATCTATAGTCAGGACCTTAACAAAGCATACCATCTGTAGACGTAGCCTTGACCATCCAATCTAAGTACTCCCATTTGTAGTCATAGCTTTGACCAGCCTATTCAGAGACACTCATCTGTAGTCGAAACCCTGATCAGCCAAACCAGAGACCACCCATCTGTTTTCAAAGCCTTGACCAGACAAACCAGAAGCAATCTCGAGGCTGATGGGTTTCATTGCTCATCCAGAATGTCACTGCTCTTTAAGGATGGAGTTGGTGAGACAATACCTTCCTATAGAGGGGAGGTATGTTGTGTTGTTTTTCCAGGAAGCCCTGTCTGCACATTGAGCTGGATCTCAGCAGTGAATCGACACGCTCTGCACATTTATTAGAGAAAAAGCTGGTTGTAAATAGTAAATAGTTAAGCCATCGCCTCTGGCTATGTGATATACGGTAGCCGATTAATGCACATGATATATTATGATACAGTATTCACAGATACATGTTATCCCATTATATTAGATTAATATATGCTGCTGAATAATTTTACATCTGCTTCGTCTACACCCATTGCATGCCTGAGCTAATATCCATCAAATACAGCTCCTCTGGGGAGGGGAATCCAGCACAGCTCCTCCAATCCTGGAGCCTAGGGGGTGTGGCTAACCAGGGCTGGTCCCATAGAAAGCAATAGGCTGTTTCTATTGTACACACCCCCTAGGATTTATATCACCAGGCTACACCCACATAGCGACAAACTTCCAATGTTTCTAAGCCACAGAACCAGGTAATTGCGGCATATGTGATTATATTATGCATGATTGCTAAATCTTTCATCTTTTTGTTTTAATTTGTTCTAATATTAAATTAGTCTCGCGGCTCAGATCTCTCCTTGTGACTGTGGTACAAACAACGTGTTCTCTGATTCCTCTCAGGGGGACACGCCGTCAACTGATACCTTAAGGAGATTAATTCAGGAAGAGTTAGGAAAGCAACTTGAAGGTAAGAAAAACACGGCTCAGCCTTTTGCTGCGAATGATAATGTTGGTGGCTTTTTCCACTGGAACCATCTAAATATTTAGAGATCAGTGCAACTGGAGAGTGCTCGAGTATGATAGCTCGGCATTTGATTATCAGTGGCTGAAGAAGTTTGAGCTCTAGAGAGTCCTGGAAAACATAAACACAGCCTATGGTATATGGCATGCTCGAGTTGTGCTCATCTCTATAAATATTGCATAAAAAATTGTATGTACATACTTAGCAGAGAGGTCGAACACATCACCGCTACTGGAGTGGGGCTATATAGGGGAGGAACATAACATTTTAGTCCTTCCTTTTGCCCTTCTGCCTTTTTTGGGGTTGAGGTTACTGACTGTCTTAGTTTTGTAGTCAGAATTAGGGATGATCCGAACCGAGCTCGGTTCGGGTTCGTACGAACCTGAACTCTCGGTAATGATTCCCGCTGTCTGCCCCCTCCGTGCAGTGGACAGATCCAGCGGGAGGACCGCCTGGAAAACTGGGATACAGCCATAGCCATAGGCTGTATCCCAGTTTTCCAGGCGGTCCTCCCGCTGTTTCCACCCGCTCCACGGAGCGGACAGACAGCGGGAATCTGATGCCGAGCGTTCGGATTCGTACGAACCCGAACCTCGGAGGGTTCGAACCATCCCTAGTCAGAATGTTCACAAAATCCACACTATGTTGCCTCTCTTAGGGACATGCCATCCATGTCACTCAGCCTGACAACTATTACTAATAATAGGGTTTACCCAACATGCACAAAGATAGATGTTTCAAGTCTGATCGGTGTGGGTGCAACCATTGGGACTTCTAATATCCTGAGAACAAGGGTCCTTCCTAGTGTTGATCGAGCATTGGGGTGCTTGATCGAGCTCAATGCTCAACCAAGCACCTCGTAGTGCTTGGGTAAAGATGGCCAAACACTGATGGCCAAATGATCGTTTGGCCGTCATTTATATCTCTGGCCCGCCGCAGTAACCTATTGCATTTTTCGATTCAAATTCTTGTATATTTGGTCCCTTGAAGAGAAGTTAAAATGAAATATACAAAAATTAGGACAGAAAAATGCAATAGGTTTTTGCAAGACACATTAGAGCTTCGGCGATATGCTGGCAATTGCCGGAAAATCACCAGAGTTATAATATCTCTTGCAGAGACCTGTTTAATTTTTTGTTAATTTTAATTTTTATTTTGTTTACACATCCTTTCAAGGGCCTTCAAAAATTAGAATGAAAAAATGCAGTAGGTTACTTCAAAGTGAAGGAGGTACGCTCCACTCTGCCGGGCAGGGGGCACCAGGTTAAATGCTCTAAAATGCACTTGAGCATTTTAGTGCTGTCCCTTCCCTCCATGTGCTTTGGTCGAGCATGCTTAACGTCCTTCTCTCCGCCAACATCATCTGTCGCTGGAGAATCAGGAGGCCCCTATATATTTTTACTATACAATGTATGTGGGCCTTTAGGTTATAGAAGTTGCTCCGATCTTTTAGCATTGCATAGTGTTCCTGTATTTAATGTATTTGGCCAGTGTATGGGGTAAAGTAGTAGTCACCTCCAGGCGCAGTGTCACATAAGAAGATACCTGTAGTATAGGTGGCACATGGAAGGAGGTGGTGGCTTTTGCACTGGGACCCAGGAGCCTCATACGACGCCTCTGACTGCATTTATTACTGAAGCTTCAGCTTATAACAATAAAGAACATCTCACTGTCTTGCACGAACAGCATTCTGACAATGTAAATCACCAGGCCCAGTCAGCTATATCGAGCTCATGTGACATCTGATCAGTTGTTATGGATCCTAGAAGCGTTGGCACGTAACATTGTTTTTTTTTCACTTTCAGCCAAATTATCCTACCTCATGTCTCAGATGCAACCAGCTCACGTTAAATCCTCCCAGGGCAGACCAGGACCTCCAGGAACCCCTGGAAAAGACGGAAATGATGGAAGACCAGGCGCATCAGGAGAACCAGGAGTACCTGGACTGATGGGACCCGAGGGGCCAGCAGGACCAATGGGTCCAAAAGGTTAGAGGGATAAATGTATCTTATTAGAGATGAGTGCAACTCGAATATGCAGATTCTAATTGTTCGGCATTTGATTACCGGTGGCTGAGGAGGTTGGACGCAGCTCTAGGATGTCCAGGAAAACATGGATACAACCTATGGCCTATGGCTGTATCCATGTTTTGAACCCAACTTCTTCACCACTGAAAATCAAATGCAGAACGTTCAGGTTTGGATGAATCCAAGCAGGCTTGAGATCTGCTCATCTCTAGTAATTACTAGTGGTCCTAGGAATAGGACACCTGTCGTTGTTAAGGCTGAGAGTCGTTTCCTACAATAAATCTGCAAGTTTGTAAGAAAGAGAAGAAATTTTTTTTTTTTGTAATGTCCATTAAATGAGATCTGGATAAGGACTTATGTTTATGTATCAAATTGTGTATCCTGCAGGTGAAAGAGGAGCTAAAGGTGAAAGAGGAGAATATGGAGTTGGTCAAAGAGGTGAAATCGGCCCTCCAGGAATTCCAGGTACTTGACTGAATCTGGACAGATTTTATTGAGTTATTTTCTTTCTTTTTTGTCCAAATCTTAAACATTATCTGTCCGCGACTGATCGGCATAACGAGTTGGGAGAAGTCAGCTCTGACCGGTCGAGGTGTTCATGTCCCTAAGACAATTTTTCTCCACCCCTTCCCCCCTTTATTAAAGGTATCATTGCTGCTCTCAGTCTTCAGACCCCACCACTTCAGCTGCAGCACTGTGACTCTTTCATTCTCGTTGATTATCAGTAGTCCTAAAAGTTTGAAAGTCACTGATAAAAATGGATCATCTAGACAAAAGATAATCTGTCTTAGTTTTGGAATTTGTCCAACCTAGCTATTAGTCAACTTTTAGATCTTTAGTGCCTCTTAACTTTGTAAAGTAAAATCTTAAATGTCTCTCTCACCTTAGGTGTTCCCGGAGAACCTGGATATGCCAAAGATGGAATCCCAGGAATCCCAGGTGCTCAGGGTGAACCAGGTCTACCAGGACCTTCTGGCCCTCAAGGACCTCCTGGAGCAAATGGACAATGTGACCCGTCACAATGTGCTTACTTTGCCAGTTTAGGATCTAGGCCTGGTAGTGTCAAAGGACGTTAAGGACATCCGAGAAGGTCCAAAAGGACTCACTGAAACTTGAATTTATTGCTGGTTTAAACAACCTTCCGAAATGAAGGGTAGTACTAATGCTCCATCCACACCAAGGGGATTCCGGCAGAGGGAAAGAATAAATCCAGTTTCAATTTTTTTGCTAATTTTTGATGGATGAAACCAATAATTACTGCCGGTCGGTCAAGGCTTTTTTTGTGTTCTTACATTATGTGTGTCACTTGTGTATTTTTGTTTTTAAGAAGGAGTTGTACTTTGAAAGTACAAAATATTCTTTGGTGACTTTTCAAATGAGACATAGTCCAAAGGAATCAAAAACAACTCACCTGCTCCTGGTAATAGAAGAAGCCTAAGGCCAACGTTCCCCTAAAGTACAAAGGCACACCCCAGGAGGAAAGATTTCAATTCTGTTTCCCATCTGTGCAACCCAATGCCTACACTGCATCTAAAGCGTATGATGGTCCTTTGTAGACCTTCATGGCCAATGCTGCATCTTGCATTAGCTCAGGTTGCCTCGCAACCACTGGTCTCTCTCTCTCTCTCTCTCTCTGAGTTACTACTAGTTCTATACATGGTGGTTTCAAGTGTTCAGAGACCAAAGTTACAAAGACTGAAATGGGCAACAATAGGAAGGACTGTGCTATGTTCTACATGTGTGATGGAATGAAAGCAGCTCTGGGAAGACAGCGGGGGGAGCAAAATGCGCCATTTATATTTCCAGTACAAGAGTCATGGCTAAAAGAAGTCCAAGAAATTCACTTTTTTGAGTGCATAGAATTGAGAAACTCTGGTTTAAGTTGGTTTGAGTTTATATTCTAAAATTCTTGGTGTCCGAAGTGCCAAAATTGGTAATATGTTTGGAACAGATCTGGGCAACATCAACAAGTCCTGGCCAAGGGTTTTGCCCTTCAGGTCTCTGAAGAGTCACATACTGTACTTCACCAAAAGCTCCAATTTACAGGATTAGCCAAACCCATAATAAAGTTGGTTTCCTAAAAATAAATTTCTGGGATCCCCAACTGCATATGGGAGGAGCATATTTCCTCGATTAGCGACGTGTGGTCTGCAACCTTAGAGTGCATCGTGTGGCTGTGGCCGTGCTCGCTTCCTGTCACTTGCGCGTTATCTGCTTTTTTTTATGGGCTGCTTATAGAAGGAGCAGTTCTAGCCATTATCTGTCATTGGTAGCCCACATTTAACAATCCATTTGGTTAAAGCTATAGCTTGGACATCCATTCATTCATTGAGGTTTCTGGCCCCAAAGCTAACACAAGGTCCGGTGCTATTTATAATACTGGTGTCTCTAGATCCCAAGTGCAACTGGTACCTCTGCACCCCCTATAGCTACTCCATCCATCTGAATTGTTTGAGTTTGTGAATCTACCTTGTGCCCCAAGAAATGTGTTATAAATGGTTTTAGCCATTAAATGGCCCTTCAAGACCACTATGGAAGTCATAAATGCCAAGATGGTTATAATTTCTTCAAACCACTACAAACCACTACAAAATCCTAATCTATGGATTAAGAAAAAAATTGGCAAGTGATCCCTCTCGGTGCTTCTGATTGGCTGAGAAGGCTTGATCAGCGGTGGCACCTTCTAAAGTACTTGCATATATTAGGTTGAAGACTTTGGTTAATGATTCCAATTTTTGATGTAACCCATTCAACACAATATCACAGTACGTTATCGGAACCCATAAAAGACATTGTCTACATAACCATTACTGGATGTCAACACAACATAGCATAGACATCTTGTGTCACCATCTTACACCGTACATCTCGGGATATGTTGCGAATGGACACATCCGTGGACATTAGTGGGGGGCAAATCCACCCGTCAGCTCTCTCTTATTAAAGGTCCATCCAATCAACAAGTGCCTTTAAGCTGTGATCTCATCTCATAGTATCACAACGATCACAGCATAGCTCAGTGATCGACATGTTGAACTGAACACCAGGTCCCCTCTTGTTCTAGAAGATACCTTGTCTCTTTGGAAATTTTTTGTTGTAGCTTTTAAAAAAATTGTATTGTGATGATAAGTTATTTGTTCATGAATGGAGATGTTATTGAATTCACAAAAAGTTGCAATAGATGGATTGACCTCCTATGAATTTGGTGCTAGTTTTCCACTCTGTAGCTTTAAGATATTTTTAGGTTGATTTGCCGACCATCAAACCTTCCTTTGCGGTAAGCGAGGGCTTATACCTATCATATAAATTATGTGACTGTTTCTGAAAAGCGACTTTTATGTATTTAAGAAAAATATATATATTGTATTGACATAAATACTTTTTCTGTTAAATTCTGGATTTTTTTTGGTTATTGCTCTGAATTATTATTATTATTTTTTTTTAAATACCTGCTTAGTTTTGTTAGGTAAACCATTCAGAGTGGTGACAAGCTACCCCGGCTGCATAACTATTTCTCATTCTCTGGCCCTCATGGGTTGGGCCAGAGCTGGGCTGTTTGCCAGTAGCACTTAGACAGGGACTTTCCTGACCTTACTTCTCTAGCCAGCGCCAGCACAGAACATACTCATCTCTTCTATATCATGGCATAGTGTTAAAGAACTTGAAGCTGATGATTTACACAATACAGCACAAGATGACATGGGGGAGAACAGGTTACTTATGCACTGGGTTTGCAGATTGCCTTGTGAACAGAAATGAAAGAAAGAGCAGCAGAACAGCAAGAAAAAGGTCACACTTAGCAACAAACTGCTACTGCTGTTGCTGCTAAAGGTAGAGGGGAGATTAAATTGCAGAGTGTGGATATAGAGCAGTAGGTACACCTGCATTTACACAAGGGACAACTGCCCAGAGATTTATAGGTGGTCAGAGGTGAAGGTAAGCCTTGAGTTACCTTTAAGGGACAGTGTGGATCATCAGCAGATAGACTGGCTGGGCTTACAGGTACACAGCTCAGGCGTAATTTCTCTCCTGCACAGAGCACATGCTAACCCCTGCCCCACTTCTTGCAATATGTCCTGCTCTGTCTGTTACTAGAGACAGATTGCACCTGACAACAGGCAGTGAACAACAGATTACAGAGAATTGGGGCACCTAGTGGTTAAGACTTTAGAAGTAGAGACAAGCGAGCACACGCTACTGAGTATAGTATTCACTCAAGTATCAAGCTTCTCCTTGTGCATAATGTATTTCCACAGCCTTAAACTATATCAGTGGCGAGAACCTCTGCTAAGGTTGGGTATTCATGGATACGGAGGCGCAATCAGATGATAATGCATTATGGTCTGACTGTGTCTCTGTATCCATGGAGACCTGACCTTCGGGATTAGCAGAGGTTCTCAACGCTGATCCAGAAAGTACACTTTATGGCCATGTTCCCACTGCGTGAGACACCGGCCGTTCTGTGACACAGAACGGCCTGTGTCAAAGAAGATCATCCTGGCCAGTACTGCAGTACCGTCTGGATGATCTTCACTTCTGCTGAATTGGGATGCGGGCCCGCATACCAACTCGCCGCTGCACACAATGGAGAGTGTGGAAAGAGCCGCACACTCCATTGTGTGCACTGTCAGGTTCTCTGACATGTCAGTTTTTTGCGGCACCGCTAGGGATCCCGGCCGGAATGTATAATATGTGTGTACACTCCAGCCGGGATTCCATAGATGGCAGCACTATGTAAGTTCCGTAGTAATCACGACCGTTGTTGCAAATCAGAAACAATGGCCATGATTATTACGAAACTTACATAGTGTCAATATAGCCTAAGGCCTGTGGAAATGCATATGGGTATACTCACCCTCTGGTCTTAAATCTGTCTTCACTATCACCACGGGACTGCAGAAGACTTGGCTCAGCCAATCAGCAGCTGCTGCGTTAACCCTTCTCACCCACAGATTGGCTGAGCATTGGTGGTGGAGACAGACAGAAGACCGGAGTGGTAAGTATATTCCCCCCTCCCCTCCAGACCAGCAGATCGCAGTCTGGCACTCAAGCCTTTGAGCATTATAAGTAAGGAGACGTGTGGGGTTAATGAAGTGTTTTACAAATACATTTGGAAAAACATTGACTCTCAAATGGATGAAAATTTTTTTTTTTCTAAATGACCTTTTAAAGGATACAATATATAGGAGTAAGAGAGTATACTAGTCTAGGCAGGACTTGGCGTTTTACAGTCAGGAGGAGCTTGATAAAGGTTTCAGTCCCACACTGAAACTCGTTGCTCATTTTTAAGCCTAGTGTGAATAAACACCCAAGAAAGACACTCGTGAGGTCCTGGGAGTTTTTTTGGGAGTCCTGCGCCGCGGCTGCATGTATGGTCCAATGGTGAATTCCAGACCAATAGAAGATGAGTACGTATGGCAGTAAACATCCTACTAAGACGGATCCTAGGGGGAGAGATGTTGATGTTACTTTGTCAGCATTGCAGGGATATAACTCACATGTGTAAAACCGTCATGTCTCTGCAGCGTTGATCTGTCTTCCAGAACTGTCTGCAATGTGATATGATGGGATTGTGGTAATGCACAGAGAAAACCTGTCATCTGCCCCAAGGAACCCCGACATCCATGCCTCCTGCGGTAAAATAAAAAATAAATAATAATAATAATAATAATAATAATATATATATATATATATATATATATATATATATATATATATATAACATATATTACATTTATATGCTTACTAGGTTAAATGACTCATATGATATCCCCCTAGAGCAGTTAGTGGACACCAGTGGGGACTGAGCTGCACTGGAACAGCAGTGGTGGGAGATAGGTGAGGTGAGTAATACTTATACTTAATAAATAGTCAAAAATAATTGTATTCCTGGAAAACAGAAAAACTCTAGATGTATAAAATTTCCATTAAAGTCTGTTTTGGATTAATCTGCCAACACTGTCCTCCCAGCATATTACACACCCCAGTATCAGATCCCCAGCATATTACAGACCCCAGTATCAGATCCCAAGTATAATATAGACCTCAGTATCAGATCCCCAGCATATTACAGACCCCAGAATCAGATCCCCAGTATAATACAGACCCCAGTATCAGATCCCCACTATAATATAGACCCCATTATCAGATCCCCAGTAAAATATAGACCCCAGTATCAGATCCCCAGCATATTACAGACCCCAGTATCAGATCCTCAGTGTAAGACAGACCCCAGTATCAGATCCTCAGTGTAAGACAGACCCCATTATCATACCCCCAGCAAACTACAGACCCCAGTATCAATTCTTCTGTGAAATCCCAGTATCAGATCTCATCTTATTACAAACCCCAGTATCAGTTTCCCCGTATAGTAGAGATCGCAATATCAGTCCCCGGCATAGTTTAAACTCTATTGTATTACTCTCCCCTCCACAAGGTTTTTTACCTAAGCCTCCATTGCCCAGCAATATATACAGCTATCTATCTATCTATCTATCTATCTATCTATCTATCTATCTATCTATCTATCTATCTATCTATCTCCTATCTATCTATCTATCTATCTATCTATCTATCTCCATCTATCTATCTATCTCCATCTATCTATCTATCTATCTATCTATCTCCATCTATCTATCTATCTATCTATCTATCTATCTATCTATCTATCTATCTATCATCTTTATATAGTATACTGTATTCCTGACATTTTCTTAACAGATTAAACATATGGCACAGAGAAAAAAAAAGAAAAGACTACAGGGAGAAGCTGCTGTTGTGATGTGATAAGTGGTGAGCGGGTTCTCACAGTGTAGCGGGTCTGCTGTGAGCCGTGTATGTGGTTATCACTCTGTCACTCATGGGACAGGATGGGAATTGGATGTGGTAGATAGCCGGGCTGCTGACACCACTGCTGTAGCGGAATGAGCTCAACATCAGCTCCAGCTATTATCCTACTTCATATATCCATACCCCCATCAGCCAGAACATTAACACCACTGGAGTGGATAACCAGGATTATCCGGTGTCAATGGTGCTTGTTGGGGCCAGGACATGTCTGTGTAACGTCTCAAAACTTTTTTAAAGTTATAGGAACACTTTAAAATATGTTGAATACAGTGAAAAGTAAAAAGTGCTAATAAATCTAGTAACAAAGTGCAGTTATAACAAAGCAATGATATAAAATCACAAAGCAAAAGACTAAATCAGAGGTCTTGTAAGGTTTAAGTTTTAATATTCTTCAGAATATTAAAGGAAGGGTATATATATTTATATTTTTTATTTTTTTTTTTTAAATCAACTGGTGTCAGAAAGTTATATAGGTTTATAAATAACTTCTATTTAAAAATCTCAAGTCTTCCAGTAGTTATCAGCTGCTGTATGTCCTGCAGGAAGTGGTGTATTCTTTCCGGTCTGACACAGTGCTCTCTGCTGCCACCTCTGTCCATGTCAGGAACTGGCCAGAGCAGCAGCAAATCCCCAGAGAAAACCTCTCCTGCTCTGGACAGTTCCTGACATGGACAGAGGTGGCAGCAGAGAGCACTGTGTCAGACTGGAGAGAATACACCACTTCCAGCAGGACATACAGCAGCTGATACGTATGGGAAGACTTTTAAATTTTGCTGGAGTAGTTTTAATGTTGTGGCTGATTCTATTTCCACTGCAGACCATCCACAGAGATATTATAATGTGCCGTCCTATAAAATAATGAAGTATTATAAACCCTTTTACATCTTTTTCGCACCTCCGGCTGTAAATAGGAATTCTACTACTGTGCAGTGTAAACAGCCGTATCGCCGCGTTGGTGCCAAGCGTTTCACAGCCCATATAAATAATAGGATTGTTTCTGCCAGAACATTTACATAGCCGGAGTAAGCGGCTGAGCTCATGTAAATACAGGAGAGCGGCTTCTGCAGCTTTTTGTCACATCCAACTTGTGTAAAGCAAATTCGGGAAGAGAGAGTGAAAAAAGCCGCCTGACCGGGAATATGTACAGCGGAGCGGAGCAAAGCCGCCATTGTGTGCGGAGCATAGATGATTAAATGGTGTATAGCCTTATAGGGGAGGGGGGAGGGTGTATAGCCTTATAGGGGAGGGGGGAGGGTGTATAGCCTTATAGGGGAGGGGGGAGGGTGTATAGCCTTATAGGGGAGGAGGGGGGGGGGTAAGGGTGTATAGCCTTATAGGTGAGGGAGGGTAAGGGTGTATAGCCTTATACTGTAGGTGAGTGGGGGGGGGGGTATGGGTGTATAGCCTTATAGGTGAGGGGGGGGGGGGGTAAGGGTGTATAGCCTTATAGGGGAGGGGGGAGGGTGTATAGCCTTATAGGGGAGGAGGGGGGGGGGGGGGTAAGGGTGTATAGCCTTATAGGTGAGGGAGGGTAAGGGTGTATAGCCTTATACTGTAGGTGAGTGGGGGGGGGGGTATGGGTGTATATAGAATTATAGGTGAGGGGAGGTAAGGGTGTATAGCCTTATAGGTGAGGGAGGGTAAGGGTGTATAGCCTTATACTGTAGGTGAGTGTGTGTGTGTGGGGGGGGGGGGGGTATGGGTGTATATAGAATTATAGGTGAGGGGAGGTAAGGGTGTATAGCCTTATAGGTAAGGGAGGGTAAGGGTGTATAGCCTTATACTGTAGGTGAGTGGGGGGGGGGGGGTATGGGTGTATAGCCTTATACTGTAGGTGAGTGTGTGTGTGTGTGGGGGGGGGGTATGGGTGTATAGCCTTATAGGGGAGGGGGGAGGGTGCATAGCCTTATAGGTGAGGGAGGGTAAGGGTGTATAGCCTTATACTGTAGGTGAGTGGGGGGGGGGTATGGGTGTATATAGAATGATAGGTGAGGGGAGGTAAGGGTGTACAGCCTTATAAGTGAGGGGGGTAAGGGTGTATAGCCTTATACTGTAGGTGAGTGGGGGGGGGGGGTAAGGGTGTATAGCCTTATAGGTGAGGAAGGGTAAGGGTGTATAGCCTTATACTGTAGGTGAGTGGGGGGGGGGTAAGGGTGTATAGCCTTATACTGTAGGTGAGTGGGGGGGGTATGGGTGTATAGCCTTATAGGGGAGGAAGGGTAAGGGTGTATAGCCTTATACTGTAGGTGAGTGGGGGGGGGGTAAGGGTGTATAGCCTTATAGGTGAGGGGAGGTAAGGGTGTATAGCCTTATAGGGGAGGAAGGGTAAGGGTGTATAGCCTTATACTGTAGGTGAGTGGGGGGGGGGGGGTAAGGGTGTATAGCCTTATAGGGGAAGAAGGGTAAGGGTGTATAGCCTTATACTATAGGTGAGTGTGGGGGGGGTAAGGGTGTATAGCCTTATACTGTAGGTGAGTGGGGGGGGGGGTATGGGTGTATAGAATTATAGGTGAAGGGAGGTAAGGGTGTATAGCCTTATAGGTGAGGGGGGTAAGGGTGTATAGCCTTATACTGTAGGTGAGTGGGGGGGGGGGGGGGTAATAGCCTTATAGGGGAAGGGGGGCAGTACTGCCTAGTTGCTATATGAATACATAAAACCTGGTGGGTGACCTTGTGGGTGTGAATACTGTAGTAAACGTGTCGGCTGAATGAGGATAATACAGTCTCCAGGAAGTCATTAAAACCACGATATAAAGTGACCCCTTCAGTCTATGTCCAACTCAATTTACTAACCCAAGGACAGGAAAAGGAAAAACCAAGGCCAGGTATCCATCCACAGACAGCTGTTTCAGGGTGTTGCCCCTCACCAGTGTGGAGCAGGATTCTGACTAGGTGGGAGCAATGCCTAGTAAAGCCATAAGAGAAACAGATCACTGATCTCAGGGAGACCAGTCAGAGAGGACACTGCTGACTGCTGGCTATAGCGCTCAATGCAGTGAGATCCTAGGTGAATTGCTCCCTGGGAAACATCAATATGCAGTTTGTGGAGTTTTTCCCTTGTCATGTCCCTGGGCTCGTACATTGACTTAAGGGGCCACTTAATTTGGTGGTTTTGGTGGGTCCTTCCAGGAAGGGTTTTCTGGCTAGTCCTGTGTTTCGAGACTCTGAAATGAGGCTCCACAGACATTTTTTTGCCTATTTCTATTTCCCAGGGGGCAATGCACCAGGGATTTCACTGTGTTGAGCGCTTTAGCCAGCAGCCGACAGTGTCTTATTTGGCCGGCCTCCCTGAGATCAGTGATCTGTTTACCGTCCAGGAAATCATGGCGTTACCCCCTACCCCCTCCCCCCTTCTCCCCTAGGGTCACAGGAAAGCTGTGCACATAGTCCTACATGTGTTTATAGTTCAATTCTATCCCATCCCATTCTCTAGCAGTACAATAGAGCTGTCATTTGTACTTTAATATAAATGAGATGACTCTGAACATCAATTCCAAGTCCATACAGCAAAGGTGACGAATTACAGAAAAAAAAAAAAATATATATATATATATGTATTTTTCTAGTGGCTAATATAAAAGAGATTTCTTACACCCCCCCCCCCTCAAAAAAAAAATAAAAAAAAATAAAATAAAAATGTTATTTGCATTGACCCACAGGATGCTGCCCCACTATAGCACATTGCCATCTAGTATCTCACACACCACTATGTGAATAGACGCTATATAATTTCTGCCCCTCTGCATACAAATCCATTCCCATAAGTGGTCAGTTTATATTTCAAGGATTTTTTTTTTTCAGCTTTTGGTTAAATTGATTTTTACAGTATTTATTTTCATTGTTTGAGTTCCCTGTAAGTGGTGTTTGTAAAAGATCCCTTTTAATATGCAGCCAAGACGCTTTTTAAGGCGGTTGTTACTGTTAATTAAGGCGGATTAATCAAATATTTATAAGCCGCCTGTGGTGCTGCATGCCTAGTGCCAGTGATTCTGCTTTTGATCAAGTCGGCCATTGATAATAATGAAAACTGTTACAGCGGTGACTCCATGTATTATTGAGGCCGGGATGACACAATAGGTTTAGGCTGTGATCACAGCTGAACTCCGGATTAAATATTTATCCCCTCTGAAGGATTTTGTCTATTGTATGGCTGGAGATTCAGCAGCACTGTTTTTTTTTTCAGAGGGTGACTGTAACCGGGAACATTTGATCTCAGTGGAACCTTTACTTGTGGCCGTTTGCAAAAACCTCCTGTTAAAGGGGAAACTGACAGCACAGATGGGCATATATATACTATGTGCTACCAGTTTCCAGTTGGCTACTGAGCGCGCATCCTGTAGGTATCTTTCTCTTTGCTGTGTGATCTGGTGTTTTGGGGAAAAATTATTTTTAATCTTCTGTATTAAGGTCTTTAGGTCTATGAAAAGAGACAAAGAGATTGTTACCTAAATGAGACCTTATGCCCTCTCTCATAAAATGTCAGGATATTGTACTGAAACTGTTTCATGAAAAATTCCCTTCCTTATCTAAGGGAAAGGTGAGGCTGGACACATCTGTATTTAGTTATACATGTTATGAGATCGTCAACTTTTAAGAGCAACTTGAGGTTATGCCCTCCTTTCACTAAGTGAGACATTCCCTTCCTTATCTAAAGGAAAGGTGAGGATGGAGACATCTGTATATATCTATAAGGGAGTCTCTTCTATAATCTAGTATAAGCAGATGTTCTGTACGTAGGTCTCCCATTGTTGCAGACTTGAGCCATCCCTGTATTACGTGGAGGGCCGTTCTTCTTGATGGTTGCCATTTATCAGTTGTTTGCCATGTTATCAGAACCAGAACAGTAGGGAAGGATAAGCTGAGCAACCAGCCCCACATTTTGGGACAATCTCTCCAATCCTTTCCACGCACTAGAGGACACATGTAGGTGACACCTCCGGTTCTTGGTGCAGGAACAGCCTCAGAGCAACAATCCCCCCTATATTGCAGCAACGCCGAATGAGTAAGGACCTGCACAACTCTTTATCAAAAGACAGTGGGCAGCAGTTAAGGGGTAATATTGAATGCTTCTGTATTAGGGTTTAATATATTGATACATTATTCCCGGAAGGGGATATTTTTGTTGTGTTTGGAGGAGGATATTAAATATTTCTGCAGAGCTTCCTGTGGTCAATCTCGGAATCCACCTTCTACAGTTTCTCTTATAGTTCTTAATACCGGCTTTGTCCAAAGTTCTTGAGAATACAGTTTGGACAAAACAGACTTTCCTTCTTCTGGATTCCTTGTAAACCCCCAGACACTCCCAGTATCATTACAAGCCTAAATGCCTATACAAGTTTATAGAGGCTTTAGCGATTACTCACTCAGCCTCTCGACAATACCCTTTATGTCTTACATAACACATAAACCTATGAGTAAACACCAAGTAAAGCAAACACACTAAATAACCATTCTATCCATTTAGTAGGACCACATCCACACCTGAGCTATCTAAACTACTTGGGAATGGGAAGGTCAGCCCATTACGACAGAGAAATAGTAAGTTCCTAAGCAACAATCACCAATAATATTCAAAGTGGACCATTAAACTATGCCTAGTAGCAATTCAATTACAATGTAACATAACATCTTGTTCTTCATAAAGGAGCTTGAGCCTCATCGGTTCTTTTAGTTCAAGAAGAGAAGGTTGTGTCTCACTTTTGGTGCGTTATGGAGTCACCAGTAATCTGGACTCATAAGCAAGGATGGAAGACGTTAGTTGAGAACAGCTCAAGTGGAAGAGTCCACAAGAAGACCAAGGTGGAAGGCAAAGAGCTTTTATGTCCTCAATTGGACCTGTTCGCCCATGAAGATATACACATATTAAAGATGAGCCCAGAGAGGGAAAGCTGTCTTTCTTACCATCTTAACATGCTTCCAAGGCAGATCGGACGCTTGAGAAATTTGAGATCCCTCCACCTGGACACCAATAACCTTGAGGAACTTCCTCCAGAAATTGGTTCTTTAACAAACCTCCTAAGACTCACCCTCAGCAATAACTCTTTGAGATGTCTTCCCATGGAATTTGCAAAACTTCAGAACCTACAGAGCATTCATCTTGCCAACAACCACTTTGTCGTCTTTCCCATGGTTCTCTGTCAACTTCTTAATCTGACTTTCCTTGACTTGAGTGACAATGAAGTTGAGACGATCCCACCAAGCATTCAACAACTGAGAAGACTCCACACCTTTCTCCTGATGTTAAATCTCCTAACTCATCTTCCCGAGGAATTCTGCAGCTTGACAAAACTGTCTTGTCTCTGGCTGGGGAACAATAGGCTACGAGAACTTCCTAAGACTTTTGGAAACATGGTCATGCTGGACTGGGGATACAACTACTGCTCCTATAACATAGAGGGAAATCCCATGCAGCGTCCTCCGGTGGACGTGTGCAACAGAGGACCCAAGGACATCATGGAGTATTTTCATTCATGTAACTAGTGGAAATGTCCACAATGGAAGTGATCCAGAGATGGCAAAAACAAACTATCTGCTTTCAGTTTTGCCAATTTCGGTTGGCAATTTGATGACATTGGGAATTGGTTTAAAAAGCTGGTAGATCAGTGTATTCATGATACTATAGGCCGATCCAAGTTATGTTTGTTAAAAACAACATGTCCTCTGACCCATTTCAAACTTGTTAGTTGTTGTTGTTCTTACTCATGGCTGCAGATCAGGGAACCTGGCCAATCCCCTCTACCATGTTACTTGTTGTTTAGTGCCGTTGTACGCATATTGCTATTGTATTCAGAATTGTTTGGGTGAGGTTTGAGGTGAGAATCTGAACTGATCATGGTTTCTGCAATCTGATTACAGCATGCCATTGGGCGTTGGGTTATGTCGTTGGGTTTATTGTGCTATAAAAATTTTAGAATATGATTATACAATCAATTGGAAGAGAGTTTTTAAAAACTTTAGTGTTTGCATTGTGGAATTGTATAATCTCTGATATTTTTGTCATGTTCCCTATTGCTAAAATTGTGTAAGGCTGGGTTCACACTACATTTCTGCAATCCATTCTTTTTTGGGGGTAAAAACAGATGCATTTGTGTGCATCTGTTTTGATCCATTTTTCCATTGACTTCCATTCTAAAAAAATAAATAAAAAATGAATAAAATTATAAAATAAAAAAACGAACAAAAGGCTCACTTAATTAAGGTACACAAAAATAAGGTGAAGAATGTTTTTGTGAATGTTAAAAAAAACTGATGCTTTTTGATCCGTTTTTTTCCCCTTGTTTTTTTAGAATGAAAGTCAATGGAAACAAGGATGTACAGAAATGCATCCGTTTTCCATCCATCCAGATTGCAAAATCGTAGCGTAAACTCAGCCTAAGGATGTTGAACAGAAAACAACTCTTACTGCTACTTCTACTAGAGATGAGCAAACTCTTCAAAAGTTCAATTCAGCAGGTTCACCCAACTTTAAAGCAAAGTTTGTCTTCATTCGGACCAATTCTTAAGCGAACTGCACTAAAACAGCTAAACGATTGCAGGTGTTTAGTGGTTTTAGTGCTGTGCAGCAAGTTCGCTAATCTATACTTACCTGTCCGGGCTCCCCTGGTGATCTCAATCTTTAATGTCCTGCAGCGGCCTTCAGCCTGCTCAGCCAATCACTGACTGAGACAGGACAGCACTGCAGCCAGGGATTGGCTGAATGGGCTGTCACTCCTAAGATGAAAGTAATAGCCTGATCAGCCAATCACTAACTAAGAGGGGACAGTGTTATGGCCAATGATTGGCTGAGCGGGCAATAACTGTCATCTCAGAAGTGACAGCCCATTCAGCCAGTCACTGGCCATGGTGCTGTCTCAGTGATTGGGGATGAGCGGGGAGTTACAGCCAGCTCAGCCAATTGTTGATTGACTAAGACAGCACTACAATAGTATATAAACAGAACAAGCAGAGTAACTGTAATACACAACTAAGAAAATGAAAGCTTAGTTTTATTTGGTAAGTACAGAGAAATGCCGCTAACAAAGTGGAATAGTAAAGCAAAATAAACAAACAAATAACAAATCCCGGGTTGGGGCAGACAGTGGTTAAAGTGGTGACCTGTTATACCCAACCTGGCAACTAGGTGTCCCCACTGGGGCAATATAACCCTACACTAGGTAAGTATTGTCAGGATGGTGTATTGTGTAGGTCACTGAGAGAAAGAGATAGTCTAGCCGTCAATGGTATGGTGTTACATTTTCAGCTGGGTTCACACTACGTATATTTCAGGCAGTATTTGGTCCTCTTGTCAGGTCCTCATAGCAACCAAAACCAGGAGTAGATTGAAAACACAGAAAGGATCTGTTCACACAATGTTGAAACTGAGTGGATGGCCGTCATATAATGGTAAATAACGGCCATTATTTCAATATAACAGCCGTTGTTTTAAAATAACAGCAAATATTTGCCATTAAATGACGGCCATCCACTCAATTACACCATTGTGTGAACAGATCCTTTCTGTGTTTTCAATCCACTCCTGGTTTTGGTTGCTATACAGCCTCAAATATACGTAGTGTGAACCCAGATATAGTGTTATAGATCAATCTACAAAGTTAAACAAGGTATTTTATGGTTCTAGTGGGTGATCAGAAATTGCGCCCCACGTCTCCCGACGTATTTCTCCTGCTAAGGTAAGTGGATTCTTCAGGGAGGTGGGGCAATGTCGTATAATGCATAAATCTCTATGCGACGTCCCAATATCAGATGAGTCTTAGCCTTCCTTTTGGGACTATTCCATTGGTTAGGGGGGTTACAGAATAAGGGACTGTACCCCTGGTAACAACGCTTGCTTGTAGATGTATAATACAGTATATGCTTGGTTATAGATTAGTATAGAGTCCATGTAAATGGTAGAAAATAGGTTGGCGTGGCTCCAATGCTTGGAAATATATTGGTGTGCCCACTCATGGTAGCTTGATATGGTGTAAAAGCCTTGATGCTATACTAATCTATAACCAAGCATATACTGTATTATACATCTACAAGCAAGTGTTGTTACCAGGGGTACAGTCCCTTATCCTGTAACCCCCATAACCAACGATCCAGCCCCAAAAAGGAGACTATCTAAGAAAGTTTTCAGACTCATCTGATATTGGGATGTCGCATAGAGATTTATGCATTATACAACATTTCCCCACCTCCCTGATGAATCCATTCACCTGAGCAGGAGAAATGCGTCGGGGTGCAGTTTCTGATCACCCACTAGAACCATAAACTTGTTTAACTTTGGTCTATAACACTTTAGATGTAAGACCATACCATTGATGGCTAGGCTATCTCTTTCTCTTTGTGACCTACACAATACACCATACTGACAATACTCTGTGGGGTGGGAACTAGGAATTTGCTCGATCCAATGCTCTTGGAGGATGAATAGAACGCTAGAGCTTCAGTAAAGACTGACACAAAGAACTCCAATAAACAATAAACCTAAACTGGAGCCACAAATCATGATTACTGGTAAGAAACACATATAGAATAATCCACAATAACCGCCATAATCTCAGGCTATGGACTAACACATAATAACGCTGCAGCCATGGGCTTTGTATCAGATAAGAACTTGATGGATGACTGGTGCAGCACGTAACGTGGTCCCTCAGGTGATCAGCAGGATTTATCTGCCGGGTAGCTGCAGCAGGTTGCTGGCTCGCCACACACCAGGCTCCCTGCCCAGAACTCAGTACAATGGGTCCATGTGCAGGGAAGGGGACGTGGAGACATAGTTACATAGTTACATAGTTAATACGGTTGAAAAAAGACACATGTCCATCAAGTTCAACCAAGGAGGGGATGGATACAGGGAAGGGGGAGGGGTGATAGGTTCTATACATATGCATTTATATTATTTTGCTCTAAGAACTTGTCTAGCCCTGTTTTGAAGGCCTCTACTGTTTTTGCTGTGACCAGATCCTGTGGTGACTGTTCCACAGATTCACAGTTCTCATGGTAAAGAAGACTTGTCGCCTCCGGAGATTGAACCTTTTTTTCTCCAGGCGGAGGCAGCGCCCTCTTGTCTCTCCAGGCGGAGGCAGCGCCCCCTTGTCTCTCCAGGCGGAGGCAGTGCCCTCTTGTCCTTTGAGGGGGTTTTACCTGGAACATCTTTTCCCCATATGTCTTGTAGGGGCCATTTATATATTTAAATAAGTTAATCATATCTCCCCTTAAACGTCTCTTCTCCAGACTAAACAAATGTAATTCTTTTAATCTCTCCTCATAACTAAGATGCTCCTTTCCCCTTATTAGTTTAGTTGCCCGTCTTTGTACCCTTTCCAGCTCTAGAACATCCTTTTTATGAATCGGGTTCCAGAACTGGACGGCATACTCCAGATGAGGCCGCACCAAAGCTTTATAAAGCGGTAATATTATATCCCTGTCCCGAGAGTCCAGGCCTGTTATATACATGACAATATCCTGCTGGCCTTAGAAGCAGCTGACTGACATTGTGTGCTGTTCTGTAGTCTATTATCTACAAGTACACCCAGATCCTTCTCCATCAGTGACTCTCCCAGAGTAACTCCCCCCAGGACATATGATGCATGTGGTGTTCCTGTTCGGTGATCCCCGGAGCATTGTGTGCGCGGTCTGATGAATGTCATGGAGATGTTAGGGGGGTTGTGCCTCCTCCTCACTGTCTAGTACAGGAAGTACAGCCGCCACCGCTCTCATCCATCACAGTGCACCGCCAACAGGACAGGAGGTTCTAATAACTCTGCAGAATTCACCTGGTGCCAAAATGTGTGATCAGGATATAGCGCCATGTGGTGTGTAGTGTGACCAGGTTATAGCAGCATGTGGTGTGACCAGGTTATAGCGGCATGTGGTGTGACCAGGTTATAGCGGCATGTGGTGTGACCAGATTATAGCGGCATGTGATGTGTAGTGTGACCAGGTTATAGCGGCATATGGCGTGACCAGGTTATAGCGGTATAGCAGCATGTGGTGTGACCAGGTTATAGCAGCATGTGGTGTGTAGTGTGACCAGGTTATAATGGCATGTGGTGTGACCAAGTTATAGCGGCATGTGGTGTGACCAGGTTATAGCGGCATGTGGTGTGTAGTGTGACCAGGTTATAATGGCATGTGGTGTGACCAGGTTATAGCGGCATGTGGTGTGACCAGGTTATAGCGGCACGTGGTGTGTAGTGTGACCAGGTTATAATGGCATGTGGTGTGACCAGGTTATAGCAGCATGTGGTGTGTAGCGTGACCAGGTTATAGCGGCATGTGGTGTGAATAGGTTATACCAGCATGTGGTGTGTAGTGTGACCAGCTTATAGCGGCATGTGGTGTGACCAGGTTACAGTGGTGTGTAGTGTGCAGGGCCGAACTTAGGGTAAATGGCGCCCTGTGCGAAACCTTTTTTTTTTGGCGCCCCCCCCCCCCTTAAAGTAACATAAAGCTCCTTCAGCCTCCCATGCCTTCAGACAACACTCATCACCTGACTCCCCCCGCCATTCACACAACTACCACCCCCAGCTCCCCATACAACTACCACCCCCAGCTCCATACACAACTATAACCCCCAGCTCCCCAAACAACTACCACCCCCAGCCCCCCCACCCTCTAATCTAAGTTACAAAGATATAATAAAAGCTTGTGGTCACAGAATACTGAACCGTGTGCTCAGTGATAGAGATTCAGAGAGTGACGGGAAGTTATTACATTACAGACACCGAGAGGTAATAAAAACAGCTTTATTATTGGGCCGTAAATCCATCACATAAAGACCTTGGGTAAGTGACAGGGAGGGGTGTGCGGAGGGAGATTGCGAAGGGGGGTGGGGGGCGTCATTGGCTTTCTGGTAATTATTCTGTACAGTTGTGACCATGACCCTACGGGGTTGTACTCGGTGCCCACCCATATAAATATGATGGACATGTCCCTATGTGTAATGTTCCCTTCCTTCTATTTGCATGAACTGTATCTTTATCCGTATCTCTATGATTGTTTAGTTTTCCGCTTAGTGTCCATTGTTCATTCCATATGAAATGTAAGTTATACTTTGTTGCAATACCTAACAGTGGTCACTAGATGGCTCTGCTGCTACAACGGTATATAAGACCCAGCAGACAGGAAGTAGGGTCAGTGTGTGGTCAGAACCATATGGAGACCCAGGAAAGCGTGTTAAAGGAGAAGTCCCATAAAATGGAAAACATGGGAGGCGCTGTGCACGGGAATCGGGCCGCGGTTAAAAAAACGGACCGTGGCACCAGCTTCCCTGTGACTGTGCTGTTCTATCCGTAGGTACATCCTCTTTAAGTCTTCCCATAAGTGGTGTATTCTTTCCAGTCTGACACAGTGCTCTCTGCTGCCTCCTCTGTCCATGTCAGCAACTGTCCAGAGCAGCAGCAAATCCCCATAAAAAACCTCTCCTGCAGAGAGCACTGTGTCAGACTGGAAACAATACACAACTTCCTGCAGGACATACAGCAGCTAATAAGTACTGGAAGACTGGAGATTTTTAAATAGAAGTAAATTACAAATCTACATAACTTTCTGAAACCAGTTGATTTGAAAGAAAAAAGAGTACCCCTTTAATAACCTAATGTATCACAATAATATCAGCCTAGAATGAAAACACTATAAAAACACAATGCTCTGTCGGGAAACCTTTATGCTATATGAGTCTGTGTGTGGCCGCCCAGTGGTCGTGATGGGTATTGCAGCCTATTGAGGGTTGTTCTAGTATATTGTTATATTGTTTTGGTTTTGTACCATGGGAAACTGGAAAGAAAGGCGAGGGTGGACACCTGTGTACTGGTATGACTGGTCGCCCCTCTGTCTCTCATGGCTTAGATAGAGTCAGGGAGAGCAGGTACTGGAGGTCCTCTGGGTCCCCATATATGTTCCCTATACTGCAATCCTGAAATAGGTGACTATATTTATAGGCTCAGTCCGTCTTAATAAGGAACACAATGTGATTGCTGACTGTTAACAGTAAAGTGAATTATTGATCGCCCGAGGAATATTCCCCATTAGGCAGCATTGTTTCCATGATCAATACATAATAAAACCTCCCATTAACTATGCAAAGCCATTAGCTTCTTATTCGTGGCTGACGCCCCAGGGCTTCATTTACTTAAGTAAGAAAATTAACCGAAAACAAATTAAAGAGAACAGATTTCTGGGTAATGCGATCTGATTGACAGCCGTCAGCTATCGCTTCCTTCCAGAGGAGACGCTTCTCTTAACACATTGGTCGAGGAATATTCTGGAACATTCTTAGGTTTCCCTACAGTTAGAGCAAACACCATAAGTCTCACAACGTTTTGGGGTCTAATAGGGTCTTCGAGGAACAGGGGAAGGGTGGTAATCTCCACAGACGGTAGTATCCTCCTGTAGATATTCCCCCTGGATTTTAGCCCCCACAGTATTCCCCATTTTAGGTATCCCGCTTTAAGTAATCCCCCCATAGGATGTATCCCCCTATGTAGTAGATATCTACCTGTAGTTAATAACCCTGCTATCCCCCCTTTCCCCTAGCAGGTAGTATCCCTTATGTAGTAGGCATCCCCATCATAGGTAGTCCCCCTGCTAGCCCCCGGATAGGTAGTATCCCCCTCATAGTAGATATTTCCCTGTAATAACCCCTTCCCCCAATAGGTAGTATCTGTAGGTAACATGTGGTGTCCCACCATGTTTGTTCCTTGTTTGGCACCTGTCACAAAAGCCTAGTACTCCAACTTAAGGTGGTGATAAAGGTGTTTGTGAGTTTCACCATTATATGTCAGTATTATGTATAAGCTTGTATATATGTATTGCACAGCTGTAGGCACTAAAGGGTTATTGTTTTCTTGTACTATGTGATTCTGTGGACCAGTGGAGATAATTCTTTATTCCCTACTTATCTCTACTTTCCTTTCTTTGCACATTCTTCTCCACCACTCACAGGGACTCTTACATACCCTGTAGGAAGTAGTCACTTGGGGCGAGGAAGTGTAGTGTCAGTTTCCCTCTGATTCTCTGAGGAGTAGGACACACACAGACCAGGCATCTTTGCTGAACTTAGCCTGGGCCTGGCTCTGCAAGGTTCCCTGTCAGGGACAGACCAGCTGTGTTAGTGGACAGAGACACATTTGGAAAACACAGAGACTTTCTAACACTTTAGCTACAGACACTATGCAGTGTTAAGACCTCTAGAAGAGGACAAGTCAGAAATCACCCCAGCCCACGCCGTGAACCTCTCTTAAAAGTGCAAGGCGGTATCCTAGGACAGAGGAACTGAGCCGGATAGAGCAAAGCAACTGTAACCAAGGTCTACGTACTCCATCTCGCAGCGCAGGTGAAACCGGTATACCCTCGGACACTTAGCTTCGCCCAGGTAAGGGTTAGGGTTGTTGTCTTGGCAGGGGATAGTTAAGTAGTTTGCTAGTAACTCTAATCCAATCTCCAACCCTAACCCTAAAACTAAACGTTCGGATTAGGGTCGGGGGTCTGATTTTGGCTGCTAGGAAGCCAGGAGTGAAGCAGCCAATAAAATCCGACTGGGGCGGGGCTTGCCTGGAGAGCTTTGTGTGTGAACCCAGCGAGGTGCCTGTAAGGTATGGGATCTAGTCACAGCCGTAACTATATGAACACCCAGGTCTCTTTATGATCATAGAGAGGAGCGCAGGGAGGGGATAGAGAGGACTGTGCAGCTGTATCTGTATGACCATAAAATTCTCTCTATTATCATACAGATGAGTGCAGGGAGGGGATAGAGAGGACTGTGCAATTGACACTGTCCAGCTTCATAATTCTCCCTATGATCAGGCAGAGTTTTTAGAAATGGGAGAGCTCAGGCAGTAACATACTGGTCCACCATGTAAGGGTCCACCATGTAAGGGTCCAGAGTGGGGAGCTACTGCAGGCGCCATAGGGTCCTATGGGTTACAAGATTATCCATTGTTTTCCCATAGAATTATAGGGCCCAGACTGCTTGGTGCGGACCGATTTATACCCCCCCCCCCTCACACACAGTATGTAGGCTGCACAGTCGTACATCCCCATATCACTTCTTCCTCTTGTAGCTGCATCACTTTGCACAGATTGAAATATTTTTGCACGTTTAGAATCTCGATAATAGATGCATTATACATTTAGATTGAGATCTTGGTCGTGAATCAAATCAATGCAGTTTTTTTGTGTGATTTCACTTACGTGACTATTGTCTTGTTGAGTGGCGTCTTTATGCATATTAAGCAGAATATGGTCACCTTCTTCAGAGAATACAGCGCCACCCCTGCCCATTGGTTGTGTATAGTAGTGCAGCTCATCCCAGTCACTTTAATTAGGCCAAGCTGCAATACCCAACACAACTCATGGAGAGGGTTGGCGCTGTTTTTTGGTGGGAAAAAAGACATATATGTTTGATCAAGCAAAAATAATCAAATATGTGTAAAATTATTCATCTTCAAGGAAGAATGTGTGATATGTAAATACGAGGAATCAAGGCGTAAAACAATATGGTAATTTTTTTTTTTTCGCGCTGCAATCTTTAATCTGCTTGAGATGACTCAAATTTTTTTGTTTTGCTTTAGCAAAGTGAGAAAATAATCACTTCATCAAGTCTGCAGGCAAACAAACCCGGGACTGGATCTACATTCATTAAACCTGTTGGAATAAACAATCATTCTTACGGTAATTAGATCCATATGGCCGGGATGGGATCTGGTGACGGAGAACGGGTTCTGTTCCCCGGTGACGGTTTTGGTAAGACGATTGTTAAAATGTAACCAATGGTTCAAAATATTTGCATAATTTGAACTTTTCATTTGATTTAGTTTAAAGTGTCATGGCGACTAATGGGACGGGTTCGACGATACCTGGGGGCAGAAGGTGGTCAGACCAAATTCTATACACAAGTACAAGTAAGTCTTCACGACAAAGGTATCTTCAGGTTCTGGCAGAGTACATTGCTACACTGGGTTGGGGCTCCTCTGGCAAACTCCTTTACTTTTCTCTACCCTACAAGCACTGCTACAACTACCTCTCTTACTTCTTCTCAAGCACCTCCTCAAGCACAAAAGGTCAATCACTCTAGTTTACCAAGATTTATCTATTCTGTGGAACACATACGGTTATTTTGCAAAGCCTGACAGTAAACCTGTTATATTTTTATACTACTGGGACTCTGTCATCTTCTAGCGGCCAGGAACCAGGGACCGGAGCGCCGCAATGAGTGACCCGCCGCTGGAACCGGGGAGGTGAGTGGACTTCTTTTATTTCAGCCACCTTCTCCCCGGTCCCCCCAAAAAGTGCCCCCACACTGGATAACCCCTTTAAGCTTATATCCAGGCTTGGCCTGAGGACCAGGGCCTTGTCAGAGACCACAGATTACGGAGAGACTTTCTAGCAATCAGTATGCAGTGCAAAACCCAGAGGTGGCGTAACTCTTACCTGGGACAACCTTGTCTACCCCAAGAGTAACCATCAGATACCTAGTCAGGACAATCCAGCAACAAGGGATAAGTCTGCAGTGGAGCAAAGTGCCTGTAAGCCGACGAACTCCATTGATTCCTACTCAACCCACTTGGGAAATCTTGAGGGGTAAGGGTCTTTTTACACTGAGCGATTTTAACAATTAACCACTAACAATAAACGATCGCATATGAGATTGTTTTTCGTTAACCTGAAATCGTTCACCATATTTCACAGAACGATAATCGTTAGATATGATAGTTACTATGATCGTTATTTCGATCGTTACTATGATCGTTTATTCCTTCTGATCCCAGAAAAACAATGAACAATGTGCAATTACACTGAACGATTAGTGAAAAAATGCGGAACTTGAGCGAATGAACGTGAAATGACAGCGAACGATTAGCGACCGATTAACGATAATTTTAGGTTCAGATCTATATCAACGATCAACGACATACAAACAATTTTTCAATCGTTGCCTGCAATCAAACACAGAACGATTATCATTTAAATTCAAATGATTTAAAGATTTTTCGCACGATAATCGTCCCGTGTAATAGGGCCCTTAGGTACACCCAGTTGTTCAATTCCGGGACTTGTGCAACCAGACTTGACACTCCATGGGGCCGCCAACCCGCAGTGTGATGAAACTCCCTCCCCTTTGTGACGCGGCTCCATCAGAATCGGGAATAGACTGGTGCCATGTGCCGAAACCGGGTGGTGGTTAAAAAAAAAAGAACACAGCGGCACCGGCATCTAAACGGTACCTAGTGGTACATTCGCTTTTAGCGGCATTGCACTGAAGATTCTGTTATCTTGGGTAAAGAAAATGTGTGACTTATTTTTCTTTTTTTTTTTTTTACTAATTAGAGTCAGAAACTAAAACTTATTCTTTTATTCTAATCTCTTTCTATTTTCTGACTTGAATATTTTTGATTTAACTTTTTGTACATTGTTATGGGGGCTTTCATATTGCCTGTACTGTTCTTAACGGCATTTAGTGACATGCTTTACAGCAAGACTCATAGACATAGAAGACAATAGAGAGACTCTGTCACCTTGAGATGAATGTGAGACATTACTGAGCGCGCTCTGTGATCTGGGAAGAGGTCATTCCACAGGGGGCCGCTATTGTCTCCTCTACCTATTGGTGTCACATGATGCTGCAATGCTGTACAGATCACTTTACCGTAGCCTCCTCTTATCACCACAGACACAACAGGAAGTCTCAGCTTTGTTTTAGCCCCAGTGGTGAGAATGAAAACTGCAAGATATCAGGATTATTTTACAATATTGATAGAAAATGGAAAACTTGAAAAAAATCACAAAAAATTCTTTAAAAATTTGTATAATATAAACCATTATTTAAGCAATAAGTCATTTTCTGAGACATTCCCTTTAAGTTCTAGTATATCGGGGGTGGGCATTACCGCTCTTGGCCAACGTGACAGGTGCCTAGTGGGTACACCCTACACCTAGCCCCTGCTACCATCACCTAGCGACCCCCGGTTACTGCACTCTGATGATATCAAAGTAAATAAGTGACGGCTCTGAGGAGGCGAGGAGCAATGACTGAAAATACAAAAAAATCGTTGTGACGGGAAGAAGTGATCACAGACAAGAAAAGCATGAAAATCCTCAGAGCTGCTGAACTGACCAAAGACGTCCTGAAGATGATGGATGGCGCCAGCGACGGCACAGTACATCCAGAATCTATGGAGGGAAGAGCGAGGCCAAGGCTCTCTGCAAGCTCCGACCACTATAAATATAACAATGAAAGACGGACAACAAGAATAAAAAACCTATGGCTGGAGGCAGGAGGCTCTGTGCAGACAAACGGCACAAAAATGATCAAGATGATGCACAGGCAAAGTACAGGGAGGCCCAGGTGTTCTGGCGTCTAAAGGGGAACTCTGGTGAAAAAGAAATATTTTTAAATTAATTGGTGTCTGAAAGTTATAAAGATTTGTAAATTACCCCCATTTCAAAATCTCCAGCCTTCCAGTACTTATCAGCTGCTGTTTGTTCTGCAGGAAGTGGTGTATTCTTTCCAGTCTGACACAGTGCTCCCTGCTGCCACCTCTGTCCATGTCAGGAACTGTCCAGGGCAGGAGAGGTTTTCTATGGGGATTTGCTGCTGCTCTGGACAGTTCCTGACATTTGCTATAAGGAAACTATATATATATATATATATATATATATATATATATATATATATATATATAATCTGGAGTGCAGAGGAGTGATAGCCCCAGCACACAACATCTTAGACCGGACAAGCTGTTTGCTTATTGTTAGGATACCATTGGCTTCTGTATTGATTTGTAGCCGCTGAAAGGAAACCATTATAAAATGCTATAATAGAAGAAATTCTGCCGTCCCATCAAAGGCAAAACTACTATCAGCATGTGAGGGAAAGACTGGGTTCTGGCTTGGGAACCTAGAAGAGGAGTCGTGGGGTCTGACAGCATCTACTTACCCATGTGGATGCTATGAATGACTGACAATGCCCATAGGATGAAGTCCTGCTCCGGAGAGGTTCCTGCAGAAAGTGAGACCAGGTTTGAAGGGAGTAAATAAATAATCCGGTAAAGATGCAGAATTTGTAACAAAGGATGGATGGGATGAGCCAGGCTGATAACAGCGGAGGTTACAGGCATTGGGTTCCAGCCTCCTCTGATGCCTATATAGTATATGTTAGCATTTGAATAGATATTACACTGGGGGAAGCTGTCTGTGTCAGTAGTGCTGCAGCCTCCCCTGATGTCTATATACAGTAGTACATGCTAGCATCAGATTAAACATTACACTGGGGGAAGCTGTCCGTGTCCCTAGTGCTGCAGCCTCCTCTGATGTTTATATAGTACATGTTAGCATTAGAATAGACATTACAATGGGGGAAGCTGTCTGTGTCAGTAGTGCTGCAGCCTCCCCTGATGTCTATATACATTAGTACATGCTAGCATCAGATTAGACATTACACTGGGGGAAGCTGTCCGTGTCCCTAGTGCTGCAGCCTCCTCTGATGTCTATATAGTACATGTTAGCATTAGAATAGACATTACAATGGAGGAAGCTGTCTGTGTCAGTAGTGCTGCACCCTCCTCTGATGTCTATGTAGCACATGTTAGCATTAGCATAGATATTACACTGGGGGAAGCTGTCTGTGTCAGTAGTGCTGCAACCTCCTCTGATGTCTATATAGTATATGTTAGCATTTGAATAGATATTACACTGGGGGAAGCTGTCTTGTGTCAGTAGTGCTGCAGCCTCCCCTGATGTCTATATACAGTAGTACATGCTAGCATCAGATTAGACATTACACTGGGGGAAGCTGTCCGTGTCCCTAGTGCTGCAGCCTCCTCTGATGTCTATATAGTACATGTTAGCATTAGATTAGACATTACAATGGGGGAAGCTGTCTGTGTCAGTAGTGCTGCAGCCTCCTCTGATGTCTATATAGTACATGTTAGCATTAGCATAGATATTACACTGGGGCAGTGGCGTCGCTAGGCAGTTTTATCCGAGGCTCCTGCCCCGGATAAAATGCCTGCTGCCCCGGATGTTTTCTTCCCCTGCATCTCCTATAGACTGTCAGTGAGTGAGTGCACTCACACTGACTCTGACTGTCCCGTGCAGTCAGAGTCAGTGTGTGCCGGTGCAAGCTGTTATCTGACTGGGCCCTGGTTCAGGCACTTACCCAGTCAGATGCCAGCCAGTGCGGGCACACTGCACACTGAATGTGACTGTCCTGGCCCTGCAGCAGGATGTGCAGCAGTCAGTGAGTGCAAGCTGTCATCTGATGGGGCTCTTACCTTACCCAGTCAGATGACAGCCAGTGCTGGCCCCTGCTCCTGGAGAGGCCCAGTAGGCTGCTTCATGCTGTACTAGTCTGGGGTCCTGCTCCCTCCACATAATATGTTTCCTGCTGGCGGGAGGACACAGGAGAGCCGGGACCATGAGGAAGAGGGTGGCTGGACAGGAGCTGAGGACAACCTGATAAAAAGTAAGTGTCTATGTGAGTGTGTGTGTGCCTGCCTGCCTGTCCGTGTATGAGAACTGTGGATGTCTCTATGCAGTGTGCAAGTGTATGTGTGTAAAGTGTGCTTATGTATGTAAGGTGCACAGTGTGTGTAGTAAACGTGTAAAGGATGTATGAATGCATGTACAGTATATGATATATGAGCAGTAAGTGTATGCATGTACAGTATATGATATATGAGCAGTAAGTGTATGCATGTACAGTATACGGTATATGAGCAGTAAGTGTATGCATGTACAGTGTGTGCATATGGTGTATGCATATGTTTCCAGTATGTGTATATATGTGCAGTATGTGTATATGATGTATGTATATGGTGTATGTGTCTATATGATGTATAGAGTGTATGCATGTACAGTGTTGGTGTATATGATATATGTATATGGTGTATGCATGTATTGTATGTGATGTATGTGCAGTGTGTTTAGGGTGTGTGTGTATGCATATGCGGTGTATTAGATGTATACACAGGGGGACTAACAGCAGGGGATATTAAACCACCTTTGATGGCGGCTGGGGGGTGGGGTGGGGGGCGGGGGTGGCCGCTAGGTGAGGTAATGTGTATGTGTGGAGGATGGCTGCCAGATGAGGTAGTGTGTGTGTGTATGGGTCAGGTGGGGTAGTGTGTGTGTGTGTGTATGGGTCAGGTGGGAGTAGTGTGTGTGTATGGGTCAGGTGGGAGTAGTGTGTGTGTATGGGTCAGGTGGGGTAGTGTGTGTGTATGGGTCAGGTGGGAGTAGTGTGTGTGTATGGGTTAGGTGGGAGTAGTGTGTGTGTATGGGTCAGGTGGGGTAGTGTGTGTGTATGGGTCAGGTGGGAGTAGTGTGTGTGTATGGGTTAGGTGGGAGTAGTGTGTGTGTATGGGTCAGGTGGGGTAGTGTGTGTGTATGGGTCAGGTGGGAGTAGTGTGTGTGTATGGGTTAGGTGGGAGTAGTGTGTGTGTGTGTGTGTGTGGGGGGGGGGGGTTACTGCAGGCAGAGAGGGGGAAATGTATTACTATGGTGGATACAGCAGATGCATTATTACTATATAGGGGAAAAAGCAGGGGACATACTTCTTAGAAATGCTTTTACTTGGCAATTTTTCACCACTGGGGTGTACTGCTACTGGTGACAGTGACCCTGACAGGAGCCCAGGCCAGGTGGCTGCCTCTTTCTGCTTAGCCACAGTTGTTATGAGTGGCAGCAATAGAGCAGGGCTAATAGAGCGGTCATTGAGGTTACTAACTTCTGCACTGGGCTCCTTCGCTAACCATTTATGACGACACTCAGAGGGCCCGGGCCCCGGATGTTTTAGGACCCTAGCAACGCCCCTGCGCTGGGGGAAGCTGTCTGTGTCAGTAGTGTTGCAGCTTCAGCTGCAGTGCTGTATAAAAATGTCTTCTTATTGCCTTTTAATCCTCAACCCTTTCTTCCCATGCAAAAATAAAAATAAGTGGGACCCCCTCCCAGCTCTCCACCCCCTGGAGGAAATGACGATTCCAAAATACATGTGCCAACTACTTTCAATCCCCTATAAAATTCCCGCACCCCGCAGCAGAACCGGCACATAACAAGGCAGCGGCAATGAAGATCTGTTATGGTCTAACTCATAATTGATAATGATGGGACATAAAACAATGGCCGCCACAGCAGGATACGGGGAAAGCTTTCTGTCTGCCGGCAGCTGATGTCATCATCATTTTCTATCACCGGTTTGGTGAAGTTGCAAATTCTCTTCCATTGAATAATTTATGGCGGATGTTTTGCAGCTTTGTGCTCAGCCGCAGCCGACGCTTCGTAATTAAATTGAAAAGAATTCGTGAAACTGCCGAGGAAATTTCCGAGTTTTTCAAAATCATTTCAATATCCCGTATCTGGCACAGACGGCGCTCGTTAATGTACGGCATCACTTACATCAATGCTTCTCATGTCACCGCTGATGTCTCCTTCCAGAAATATATTAAAAACATTTCTCTTATAAGTCGGGAGCCAAGCCTCAAAACGCGTTGGAAAAGCAATAAATGTGTCGGCTGTGGTCGCTTTCATAAGGACCGCGCTTATTTATGGGGGGGGGGGGGGGGGGGGGGGGGGGGGATGGGAAATCTTTAGGGCTATTATATTGTGGAGTTTATCAAAGCTTAAACCGGTTTGTGAGATTTTTCACTCCACGGAAAAAGTTCCTTTATAGTGAAGATGAACAAGTCAGTCCGATGATTGCCGCTCGAGGAGAGAGGAGTCATATGCGGATCCATTACTATTTACTTTGTTACCGTTTAGAGAAAACCTTTGACTATTATATCAATATGGAAGTAATAATGTAGATAAAGATGTGTCCATCCTTACCTTTTCTTGAATTTATTTAAAGGGGTATTCTAATAGAAAAATAATAAATAATGTTAACATTTCTTTAAGCAAACTTATATTAAAGGAAATGTATTTTTTTTTTGTCATGTTTACATTGAGTCGCAATAGACCCTCTGGTGCTGGCAGTTGCTGTGTCTGTAACTGCAGGTCTGCTAAAGCCCTAGTCCCAGCATTTACATATCACTAGCACTGCTGCATGGAGATACTGAGCTTCCAATGATGTCTTAAGTATTTAACACATTAGCATTAGAATAGACATTACACGGGGGAAAACTGTGCTGCAGCCTCCCTTGATGTCTCTATAATATATGTTAGTGTTGTGTCCCACCACAAGTGTTGCTAGTCTTTGCACCCCTCGTAAAAGCCTGTAATCCAAGTAAAGTGGTAATGAATTTATGCCTAAATTTTGTCACTAGATGTTGCTAATCTATCTATCTATCTACTTGTATATTGCACAGCTGTAGTGAGCAAGGGGTTATTGTTTATTTGTGATCTGTGCACCAATTAGAGCTCTTTCTTTTCTCTACCTATCTTTATCCTCTTCTTTTTCTACACTTTCTTCTCCACCACTCACAGGGGTTATTACATACCCTGTAGGAAGTTGTCACATAGGGAGAGGAAGTACACACCCACACTTAGTGAGTCGTATCTAAGTCTTGGTAGATGGAGGATGCAGGTCCCCTGACAAGTCCAGTGTAGTCTAGTCTTGAGTGTGGTAGTGGACGGACACACGAGAGAGACTGTTTTCTTAAAAGCAACACTTCTTTTAACTGTGCAATGCTAAACCACTCAAGAGAGGACAAGTCAGGGATCATCCAAACCCATGCCGTTGAACGTCTCCAAAAGTGCAGGACAGTATCCTGAAACTAGATTGACTGATCCGGATAGAGCAAAGTTGCTAGAAGACTACGTACCCTCGCAGCGCATGTGTAACCAGGTAATTGTGGCCACCTTGTTTAACTCAGGTAAATGGGGACTGGGGCTTGTGTCTCCTTGTTAGGACGGGTCACCCGACACTGCAGGGCAATAGGTGGTATCATGACAGAGGTTGAAACACGGGCACAAGTATTCTTCTACTTTCAAGTATCCTCCTTCTTCTTCTAAACTTCCGGCAGAGCACAATACTAAACTGGGTTGAGACTCTCAAGACAAATTCCTCTCCACTACTCTGAACTCTCACGACCTACTCTACTTCTCTGTTCTGAGCTTACTGTCCTGTCAAGTATTGTCAGTTGGTGTATTAAGTGTTCCTTCAGTAAAGAAGAGTTTATTTATGGTAACGGGACTCAGTGGTTATTGCTCAAGCACCTACACCGTAGTTACACTGTCCTTGGGCCATCTCCCCTTTCTGTGGGTTGCAATACTGATTGTCCGGGTGGGTCATAACTCCACTCTGGACCACCATGATAAGTACCCAAGGGACCCCCAACTAGCCCAGCAGGTTACTGACCACAGAGGAAAGGGTATAGCCAGCCATGCTAAAATAAAAGCAGGTGTGCCATCATACCTGTGTGCCAAACCGGCACGACAACCTACCATCCGGCTGAGCTATACTCTGACCAACCACCACAGTAGTGGCGTCACACAGCACCATCTGACAAGTGACCAGTCATCCACTGCACACCACATTAGCATTAGAATAGACATTACACCGGGGGAAGCTGTCTGTCTCAGTAGTGCTGCAGCCACGGCACATTGTAGCAGAAAAGACAGGAGTAACTGTCAATCGCCATTCGCTCTGCTACACAGTACTGTGCAGACAGCTTTCCAAAGTGTATTATCTATTTTAATGATAATATGTACTATATAGACATGAGGGGAGGATCAGTATGTGCTGGGATCAAGGCTTGTGCAGCCCTGCAGTACTGCCTGGAATTCCAAGATTCAGCCTAGATAATAGACTGTATTCCAGAATTCCAGCCGGTACCCAGGCTGTCTCCTCCTCCCCCACGGTCCGGGAAGGCATTGGGAATCAAATGGGGAAGGTTCGACAAGGTTCAAGTTCGATCGAACCTAAGATTTCCCAATATTCTATCATCCCTACAAAAGAGTCTAGAGTTGCATAGAGTTTCAATGAGCTTATATGACTCCATTCAGATCCTGATCTCCGATTCTCATGATTCATGGTGGGCCCAGTAGTTGGATCCCAACTAATCAAACACTCATCACCTATCCTGGAAAATCCCTTTAATTAGGGTAATTAGCATGTGATCACTCAGGTAGGTCACTTCTAGAGATGGGCGAACCGGGTTCGGGTTCGAGTCGATCCGAACCCAAACGTTCGGTATTTGATTAGCTGGAGCTGCTGAACTTGGATAAAGCTCTAAGGTTGTCTGGAAAATATGGATACAGCCAATGACTATATCCATGATTTCCACATAGCCTTAGGGCGTTATCCAAGTTCAGCAGCCACGGCTAATCAAATGCCGAAAGTTCGGGTTCGGATTGACTCAAGCATGCTCGAGGTTCGCTCATCTCTAGTCACTTCCTTACTATCTCCGAGGACATAAGAGCTTAGACATAGCATGATACTTTATTAGTAATGTGTCCATCCTTACCCTTCCTAACTATCTCAGAGGTCCATCCTTACCCTTCCTAAAACTTCATTTCCAGTTCAGTACATGATTATGATGTGAGTAACCCTCCATTAGGCATCAATCCACATCATATAATAGATGATAATGGTTTTCTACTTGCACATAGTTGAAAAGCAGCTCTGAAGCACAAACTGCTGCTAACAATTGACTTTTGTTGTAGATTAGGGGACGGTAGGAGTTATGTTGTATGGGGGGGGTCACACTTTAAGGTATAATTGCTCTATGAGAGTGTTCTGCTTTAGGCAGTGAGTCAGAGCATTAAACACTTGACTTATAAAGCGTCCTTGGAAATCGTATTCCTGCAGCCACAATAATAAGCCGAGACAGCAAATAAATCCTAGAGCATTGAAAACATTACAAACCGGCCGTGGTGTGCGGCAGGAAGGGAAGTGGCGAGCAATTTATGCTCAGAACATTGTGAAATTTACCTGACGCCAGTGACTGAGGCCGAAAATCATCTCTACAGAGGAAGAGAACTCCATATACCCCATACAGAACAATATACAAGGACCTTACTAATGAAGGACAAGAATAATCTATATCCCAACATGACCGTCCTGTCATCTCCCCTTTCCCCAAGTAAAATAAGTGAATAATGTTATGTATGGTGCCATTGCTGCCCACTATGTTATAGGCCAGGGAAAGGGAACACACTGCCCCCTGCTGGTGTGATGATAGGGAGGACACACTGCCCCCTGCTGGTGTGATATGGGGAGAACACACTGCCCTCTGTTGGTGTGATGATGTGGAGGACACAGCGCCCCCTACTGGTGTGCTGATATGGGGTGGACACACTGCCCCCTGCTAGTGTGCTGATATGGGGAGAACACACTGCCCTCTGTTGGTGTGATGATGTGGAGGACACAGTGCCCCCTACTGGTGTGCTGATATGGGGTGGACACACTGCCCCCTGCTAGTGTGCTGATATGGGGAGAACACACTGCCCTCTGTTGGTGTGATGATGTGGAGGACACAGTGCCCCCTACTGGTG
Organism: Dendropsophus ebraccatus; assembly: GCF_027789765.1. Taxonomy (NCBI): domain Eukaryota; kingdom Metazoa; phylum Chordata; class Amphibia; order Anura; family Hylidae; genus Dendropsophus; species Dendropsophus ebraccatus. The sequence continues at coordinate 12,998,647 of NC_091455.1, forward strand.
TGCTGATATGGGGTGGACACACTGCCCCTTGCTAGTGTGCTGATATGGGGAGAACACATTGCCCTCTGTTGGTGTGATGATGTGGAGGACACAGTGCCCCCTACTGGTGTGCTGATATGGGGTGGACACACTGCCCCCTGCTAGTGTGCTGATATGGGGAGAACACACTACCCTCTGTTGGTGTGATGATGTGGAGGACACAGTGCCCCCTACTGGTGTGCTGATATGGGGTGGACACACTGCCCCCTGCTAGTGTGCTGATATGGGGAGAACACACTGCCCCCTGCTAGCGTGATGATATGGGAAGGACACATTGCCCTCTTCTGGTATGATGATGTGAATGACACACTGCCCCCTGTTGATGTGAAGATGTGGAGAAGAAATACTGCCCCCTGCTGGTGTGATTGTGTGGGGAGGACACATTTCCTCCTGCTGGTGTGATGATTTTGGAAGGACACACTGCCCCCTGCTGGTGTGATATGGGGAGAACACACTGCCCTCTGCTAGTGTGATGATGTGGAGGACACACTGCCCCCTGTTGATGTGAAGATGTGGAGAAGAAATACTGCCCCCTGCTGGTGTGATTGTGTGGGGAGGACACATTTCCTCCTGCTGGTGTGATGATTTTGGAAGGACACACTGCCCCCTGCTGGTGTGATATGGGGAGAACACACTGCCCTCTGCTAGTGTGATGATGTGGAGGACACAATGCCCCCTACTGATGTGATTATATTGGGAGGACACACTGCCCCCTGTTGGTGTGCTGATATGGGGAGGACATACTGCCTGCTGCTGGTGTGCTGATATGGGTAGGACATACTGCCCCCTGCTGGTGTGATGATGTGGGAAGGACACAGTGCCCTCTGATAGTGTAAAGATGTGGAGAGGACACACTGGCCCCCTGCTGGTGTGATGATGTGGGGAGGACACATTGTGGTGAATGTGTTGCAGTAACCTGTAACTTCCATGTCCAACCATATAACATCCTGTATCCTACATGTCCAGCTGTATCTCATCTTGTTTTAGGGTATCAAGAGGTACCCAACTGTATGTAATCGTGTATCCAGACCAGGGGTACCCAACTGTATGTAATCGTGTATCCAGACCAGGGGTACCCAACTGTATGTAATCGTGTATCCAGACCAGGGGTACCCAACTGTATGTAATCGTGTATCCAGACCAGGGGTACCCAACTGTATCTAATCTTTTATCCAGATTTAAAGGTACCCAACTGTATCTCATCTTTTACCTAACAGGGTTCTGCAGCCTCTTTTCTATTGTCCCTTTTCGCTCTAATATTGTAATCACTAACAAATATTCCAAAATTTTAGTGATTCTGTGAAGTAGAAAATTTTTGAAATTTGTTTTGGTGAGTTTTCGGCGTGGCGGCGGCTGCTGGTCCTACACGGTATATGTGAGAGTTATTTATGGCTTGGTGACCAATCCGAACTGATGGGTTTCCCTGTTTCCCTAATAGATTTCCCAGTTCTCATCGGCTGCAGTCCGGCTCTCCCATACTCCGGAGGATGCCGCATACTGTAACGTTGTTTTTTTTTCTGATTAGATTGTTGGTTTGATGGTAAGTAGGACAAATGACTGCAGGATCCCGGTCTGAGGACATTGTATCCACTCCAAAACCGGAGCTGAAATCACAATAATGACTGTATTATTAAATCACTACGATCAGCCGCGTCTTACAGCCCCATAGTCCAATCCCTTCTGCTTCCAGACTCATAGACCGACTTGTGGGCCTATAGTGGCGCTTATAACGGTTTTATTTTTTCACCTACAGGGCTGTATGGGGGGGGGGGGGGCCTTTTTCCCGCCACAATCTCATTTTTATTAATACCATATTTGTGTAGCTCGGATGTTTTGACCTCTTTTCGTTTACGCCGCTCACCATGTGCGATGACAATTGTTATATTTTAATAGATCGGACAATTACGCACGCTACGGTATATTATATAATATGTTTGTTTATTTTTATATGGGGGGTGATTTTATTCATTATTGGGGAAGGGGCTTGGGGTATTTTTAAAAACATTTTAACTTTTTTTTTTTTTACACATTTTAAGTCCCCTTGGGAGACCTTTACATGCAATCATTAGATTGCATACACTTATCATTGCTATGTTATAGGCACAGCATTGATCAGTGTAATAGGCGCTCTGCTGATTGAGCCTGCCTGTGGTAGCATTGATCAGTGTAATAGGCGCTCTGCTGATTGAGCCTGCCTGTGGTAGCATTGATCAGTGTAATAGGCGCTCTGCTGATTGAGCCTGCCTGTGGTAGCATTGATCAGTGTAATAGGCGCTCTGCTGATTGAGCCTGCCTGTGGTAGCATTGATCAGTGTAATAGGCGCTCTGCTGATTGAGCCTGCCTGTGGTAGCATTGATCAGTGTAATAGGCGCTCTGCTGATTGAGCCTGCCTGTGGTAGCATTGATCAGTGTAATAGGCGCTTTGCTGATTGAGCCTGCCTGTGGTAGCATTGATCAGTGTAATAGGCGCTCTGCTGATTGAGCCTGCCTGTGGTAGCATTGATCAGTGTAATAGGCGCTCTGCTGATTGAGCCTGCCTGTGGTAGCATTGATCAGTGTAATAGGCGCTCTGCTGATTGAGCCTGCCTGTGGTAGCATTGATCAGTGTAATAGGCGCTCTGCTGATTGAGCCTGCCTGTGGTAGCATTGATCAGTGTAATAGGCGCTCTGCTGATTGAGCCTGCCTGTGGTAGCATTGATCAGTGTAATAGGCGCTCTGCTGATTGAGCCTGCCTGTGGTAGCATTGATCAGTGTAATAGGCGCTCTGCTGATTGAGCCTGCCTGTGGCCTGTGGCAGACTGTATACCATATACAATCACTGTGCAGCATGCAGAATAGCCGGACAAACGGGACCTGAAAACAGAAACAAAGTGCAAAAGGCGTAAAAAATGGTAACAGTCCATCTAATGCAATAAGGGTATAAGTGAGAGGGAAAGAGCAAGGAGCACAGACAATGCAGGAGAGCCGGCTACAACATCATGGACATCCCACCACCCCCAGCCTGGCCACAGAAAATGCAGGAGAGCCGGCTACAACATCATGGACATCCCACCACCCCCGGCCTGGCCACAGACAATGCAGGAGAGCCGGCTACAACATCATGGACATCCCACCACCCCTGGCCTGGACACAGACAATGCAGGAGAGCCGGCTACAACATCATGGACATCCCACCACCCCCAGCCTGGCCACAGAAAATGCAGGAGAGCCGGCTACAACATCATGGACATCCCACCACCCCTGGCCTGGACACAGACAATGCAGGAGAGCCGGCTACAACATCATGGACATCCCACCACCCCCAGCCTGGCCACAGAAAATGCAGGAGAGCCGGCTACAACATCATGGACATCTCACCACCCCCCGCCTGGACACAGACAATGCAGGAGAGCCGGCTACAACATCATGGACATCTCACCACCCCCAGCCTGGCCACAGACCTGCCAGTGACCAATAGGAATAAGAAGTAGTGTCCCGAGTCCAGGACCTGATGTAGGTTTCGCCACTGCAAGCTTCTTCAGGGGTTCAGCTGTTGCAGAGCTATAATCCCTATCATGTGACTGCCAAAGTATATTGGGAGTTGTAGGCTTACACCTGCTAGAGACCCACAGATGAAACCCCATGATCTGCCTTCATCCTGTAGCAGCTCTCTGAGACTGGGCACAAAGATGGGTGGATAGCACCAAAGAGGTTGCACCAACCGTATCTGGAAGATCCTGGGCACCATGTGACTATCTACCACCACCCAGCATTTTCAATATTAAAATTGTGATATTTAGGTCCTGGCCTCAGGATGGTCCACATGGGCGAGGTTCTTGGAGACACCACCTCCTAGAGTTACCAAGTATTTCCCTTCCCACCATGATCCACTGATAACTTCTTATGTGATCTCTAGGAGCCGCGGGCATGACCCCTATACCTGTGCCCTTCGTGGAAAGAAGAAACCCAAACTTCTCTCTCTCTCCCACTCTCTCTTTCTCCTCGATTTGAGAGTTGGGATTTAGAAATCCTTAAAGAATATGGAGAAGATCAGACAGTTGTGAGCAGGAATCCCTGCGGGGATCGGCATCCTGTCATGGACGTTCTACTTTTCCTTAAATGTCGGAAGCTCTTTGAGCGCCGCACACCGCACCGGTCTACCCCCTCGGCGACCGATTTCTAAACTCTGTCTAAAAATATTATTATTGTCACCGGGGAACTCATTTGTTTCAAAAACATCTCTTGGAGGTGGTCGGTCTGAGCCGGAGCCGTGACTATGGAGCGCGAGGAGTTACTGTCCTCTGCAAAAACAGGAAAACATATTTGAGTCTTAAAGGAACCTTGTATTTAGGGGAAAAAACCCTCACACTTTTTCTCTATGCTGTGGATAGGAGATATGTTAATTTTGGTGAGAGTGCCCCTTTAATCTTCCCTTGTCGGGATTCCTAGCAATCATGTCTGTGGCAGTGCTCAATATCCCTGCGGCGCCATCACCAGGGGAAGTTAATACTCCATTCACATCAATGTGTTGTCTTTATAATGCAGGGCAGGCTATGTCCTCCAGAGAGGGAGAAGCTCTTTGCAACTCTCCACTCTAAATTGCTTAAAATTGCTTAAATTGCTTAAATTGCAAAAAAAAAAAAAAAAAAAAATATTTCAAATTAACTGTCCCCAGCAAGTGCCAGAGATTTGTAATTTAGTTCTATTAAAAACTTTCCAGTCTTCCAGTACTTATCAGCTGCTGTATGCTTTGCAGGAAGTGATGTATTCTTTCCAGTCTGACGCAGTGCTCTCTACTGCCACCTCTGTCCATGTCAGGAACTGTCCAGAGCAGCAGCCAATCCCCATAGAAAACCTCTCCTGGTCTGGACAGTTCCTGACATGGACAGAGGTGGCAGCAGAGAGCACTGTGTCTGACTGGAAAGAAAACACCACTTCCTGCAGGACTTACAGCAGCTGATAAGTACTGGAAGACTTGAGATTTTTAAATAGAAGTAAATTACAAATCTATATACCTTTCTAAAACCAGTTGATTTGAAAGATAAAGATTTTCACCAGAGTGTCCCTTTAAGAATATTCTAGAATTTTCATTACAATATTGTAACACCGACATGAACAAATTCATAAAATTTTATATCGTCTATGAAATTCTTGAGCACTTTATGGCGTTGTAGATCTAGTAAATTGCATTGTGCCTGTAGATGTAGCGACCTATGGGAACGCAGCCGGGGATCCCGCTCACGCTCAGCTCTACGCTTCCATCTTGACCAATTTAATGGCGTTTAACAAATTTATTCGCATAGACGGACAGAGAACAAATCAGATTTTATCCCGTCCTCATTTATCCTGCGTCATCAACATTCATCACCTGTAATAACCTCCAGTTACGGACATGATGTAATAACGTGATGTTGATAGGAACGGACGAACCGCCAGTGCCGACCCAGCAGACTCTCCCCTCCACTATGCACAATGATTGAAACGTATTACAGTGTTCACCACCTGCTGTTCTCTTCCTGTTACTGCGGTCGTCAATCATAAAGTCATACACAAGTGACTGAGCAGTTAATTCCTTTCATTTTCCTTATATGGTGTGAAGTGGGTGGAGTTATAACACTGTAACCAATCAGATGATGACAGCAGCAGGAGAGGAGAGTGTTGATTCTGTAGGAGGCAGTGACCTGTCCTGTGATGATATCCTAGAGGAGAACTGTTTTTATAGCAGCACAGAATATTAGTTATAAGTAAGAGGTCACAGACTGAGAGTTACATACTGAGAGTGTGTACAGCAGTACAGAGTATTTAAGGAGAGGAGTGTGCTGAATGTGTTGGAAACAATGACCTGTCCCATTTTGCTATGATGTTAGGAGAGGGATAGAAAAAGTCACACAATTTTGCAGCATACAGTAAGTTGCAGTTGTCATCAGCTGCCTTTTCCTCTGCAGTGGCCACTACAGGAGAAATAAAGTATTGCAGGTGTTCATTTAATCTGAAGCTCCTCCCCTCTGTGACAGAAAGAAAAAGCTGCTGCTGCAGGTTAGCGACTCTCTGTTGTGGATCATGGATGATAACACTCAAACGCTAACATAGGGAAAGGGTTTATAACCCATTGTGGAGTAGTTAGATCTCGTACACTGTTTGCCCACTTTATAAGGCAAACTTTATAGAAAGAAAACATCTTGCTAAAAAGTGATTATGTCTTATGTTGTGTAGACAGGGCGAACAACAGCGTCAGACCCCCGACTGCTTCCCTCATGACTGTGAGGAGTGTACTGATACCAATACTGTAGGTAGAGACAATCTGTATTACAATGTGTGTATGTGTCTATATATGTATGTATGTATGTAGCAGAGCTGTGTGTATGTATGTAGCAAAGCTGTGTGTGTATATATATGTAGTGGAGCTGTTTGTGTATGGTGATTTAGCAGAAGTATATGTAGGTATGTTTATGTAGCAAAACTGTGTGTGTATATACTCTTTATGTAGCAGTGCTGTTTGTGTATGGTGATGTACCAGAGGTCTATGTCTGTCTATTGATGTAGTAGCCCTGTGTGTGTGTCTGTGGGTATGTTTATGTAGCAGAACTCTGTGTGTATGTGTGTATGTGTGTATGTATGTATGCGTGTATGTATGTATGTATGTATGTATGTATGTATGTAGCAGAGCTGTTTGGGTATGTACTGTATGTAGCAGAGCTTTGTGTATGTATGTATATATGCATGTATTCAGCAGAGCTGTGTGTGTATATATGTAGCAGAGCTGTGTGTGTATATATGTAGCAGAGCTGTTTGTGTATGGTGTTTTAGCAGAGGTATATGTGGGTATGTTTATGTATCAAAGCTGTGTGTGTATGTATGTATGTATGTACGTATGTATGTAGCAGAGCTTTGTGTGTATATATGTATGTACGTATGTATGTAGCAGAGCTTTGTGTGTATATATGTATGTACGTATGTATGTAGCAGAGCTGTTTGTGTATGGTGTTTTAGCAGAGGTATATGTGGGTATGTTTATGTATCAGAGCTGTGTGTGTATGTATGTATGTACGTATGTATGTATGTAGCAGAGCTTTGTGTGTATATATGTATGTACGTATGTATGTAGCAGAGCTGTTTGTGTATGGTGATTTAGCAGAGGTATATGTGGGTATGTTTATGTAGCAGAGCTGTGTATGTGCATATACTGTTTATGTAGCAGAGCTGTTTGTGTATGGTGATGTACCAGAGGTCTATGTCTGTCTATTGATGTAGCAGCACTGTGTGTATCTGTGGGTATGTTTTTGTAGCAGGGCTGTGTGTGTATTTTTCTGTAGCAGAGCTGAGTGTGAATGATGCAGCAGAACCCACATTACACCTTACCAACAACAATCCTAAACAAGAGATAGAGAGAGATAGAGAGAGAGTTCCTCCAGTCCCAGGCTGATGGGGCATACCAGCAGGAGCCAGCAGGGGGCTCCACGCGGATGTTTTTGCCCCTCTTATATACTGTGATAGATTCTTAGCGGTGAACCCATCATGATACATATTACAGTCTATGAGGAGACACAACAAATTACATCTAACCACCCAATCTCGCTAATAGACGGGAGCGGGAGATGGTTAATAATTCATCGCATAGAATGTCAGCGAGGAGCGGCGGTAATGATTTCATTCAGGAGGCGCGCACTATTTCTGGGGTATTGATATCTTGTTTACAGCGATCGCTCTATCATCTGTCTGCAGTCTTTGGGGAGCGGGGATACCACGGCTCGGCTCCATTGTGATGCTGGAAGGATTTTTACTCAATATCTATTAATGTTCTCCCCCAGCCCGGGCGGGAGGCCAATAGCATTGTAATTTACAAGTGTAGAAGCTGCAGGAACAAAGCGAAGCCAAAGACGGGAACACTAGAAAATAGACACATTCTGCTCCATGGAAGGACCATAAATTCATTTTATCTTTTTATAGAATTTTCTATAGCATTAAGATTGTGTTCAACACAGACCTAGCTTGGGGCCAATGCTGCCTGGTGCGATGATGTCACACAGTGTCATAGATGCTGATGACATCACACACTAACACAATAGATTGATACATCAGTCCTCAGATATAGACAAAAAAACAGAAGGTGCAACAGCAACCCACAGGTGCAAGGGCTTAAGCCCTTGCACCTGTGGGTTGCTGTTGCACCTTTTGTTTTTTTGTCTGTACTTAAGCCACAAGCAATGTGCAACCTGCAGTCTGAACAGAGTCACAGATGTGCTGTCAATTTTTCCCCTTTTTTCAGTCCTCAGATATAGGGACTAATAGGCGATTTTTATAAAGGGAAGCCCAGATATTTGGCTATGGCTGTCCAGGCATGATGGGAGTTGTAGTTTTGCAGCAGCTAAAGGTCCTCAGTTTCTCTATCCCTGTCCCTTATAAGTCATAGACTTTAGAGGAGAGACCACAGGGCATTTATGGTATCAGCATAGAGTGCCATGTTAATTATGTAGAAGAGCAGGGATACCTGTCAAAAATAGGAGTCACTGCTCCTTTTAAGTCTCACCCCATTGGTAGAGTAGGACACCGAGAGAAAGAGTATAGTGCATCCCCGGAGTACAGTGGCTATGTCTGCATGCATATGGGCAGCCCCCTATATTTCTATAGGACATATTCAGCCGCATGGAGGACATTATGGAGCAGCACTGAGCAGTGTAAGATGAGAATCCAGCAAAGGGTTAATGTATAACTATTACCGGAGCTTTCATCGTCTTCTCTGCCTCTGTCTCTCTTAAGCCACTCCATAGATTTCTATAGGCAGCTGTAACCTGATCAATCAGTGAGCCGATTCATCTGGTGACATATCAGAACAGTTTTTCAAAGTGAATGATCAATTTAGGACAAGTGAGCAGGAAACGAGAAGAAATATGTATTATTCTTTTGATAAACATCCTTGTATGTTTTTGCACTAGTGATTTATATCACCATCAAAATGAACACTATGATCATGGTCATCACAGCATCACAAAGCTAGTAAGGGGTGACGTCACTCAGGGGGCGGAGCTAGAGCTCAAAGACAAGATCCAGCCACACCTCCTGTGACATCAGAGGATGAGGTGTTGGGAGAAGGGGAGGAGCCAGGGAGTTGAAGACAACACCTATTGAAAATAAAAGAATGACACAACTTCCTGTGATAGGGAAGCAACAAAAAAAAAGAAGCTGATACCAGCACTATTAGTGATAACACTATATTAGTATTAAGTTATATGTCTTGGGGTCATAGGTTTATTTAAAGGGGTAGTTCACCACAATTTTTTTTTTAAATCAACTGGTGACAGAATGTGCCAGAGATCTGTAATTTATTTCTATTAAAAAATATCCAGTATTCCAGTACTTATCAGCTGCTGTATGTCCTGCAGGAAGTCGTGTTTTCTCTCCAGTCAGATACAGTGCTCTCTGCCGCCACCTCTGTCCATGTCAGGAACTGTCCAGAGCAGCAGCAAATCCCCATAGAAAACCTCTCTTGCTCTGGGCAGTTCCTGACATGGACAGGGGTGGCAGCAGAGAGCACTGTGTCAGACTGTGGAGAATACACCACTTCCTGCAGAACATACAGCAGCTGGTAAGTATTAGAAGACTTGACTTTTTTAATAGTCAAAAAAATACAAATCTCTTGCGCTTTCTGGAACCAGTTGATTTTTTTGTGAACTACCCCTTTAAATACAATTTTCTGATATGGTAATACCCCTTTAAATTCCTATGTCTACCCACACAAACCTTGTGTATACAGAGAGTAAGAGGTGTATATAATAGAGGGAACAGCTTCGCACCCCATGGGGATTCAGGATACAACAACAATCCTTTCATCATCCTGTCACTGACCTTGTTTACTGCATATTAGATGCATGTTATAAATTGCCCGGCTACCGGTTGGCTGTACGAGACGAGAGCGGCGAGCGCCGATGTGCCGGATAATAGATGGTTTCATAGATCACAAGTGAGCGACTAAATGTGAAATATTGTTTCATATCCAGACTGAGAAAGTCGAGAAAACAAGATTTGAAGTGACGCAGAACGTTGGTGGTGTTATTGGTGGGTGGGGGAAGAAGCGGTATCGGAGTTGGCTTACGAGAAGGTTATGGGAGGCCCCACCAGTTCTGCTGATATATATATACACAGAGTCCAAACTATTAAAAGAACTAAGTAAATTATATACAATAAGAAAAAAAAAATTGACATCAGGAATGAACTGTCTGAAGGTGGATTTACACGCAGTATTTTGGGTCTGTTTTTTTGGCCCTCCCACAGCACCTCTGCCGGTTCCTTACTTAGAGCTGCGGCAGAACATTGCTCTACACAGCAGACTGTTTCTCCACATAAGTCTGCAAAGCAAAAGCTGCTGTATTCATTCCCTGTCTGCTCCTCTGCCTCTGGCATTGCTCTGCACGAGGCAGAATGCTGTAACCGCACCTCATTCTTCACACAATGTCCCTGTAAAGATAGAAATGTATGTGACAGGGAGATGGTGATGGAGGCTGGATAGGAGTTTGTAATGGCTCAGAAAATGGTCCAAATTATCATGTATGAACACGGCCCAAGCCTTAAAGGACTGAAAAACTTGTGTGAGCAGAAAAATGGCTGAAAAAAGAGGCCCTCAAAATGGCCAGAGGAAGAGAAGACATCTTGCCCCAGTCACTGACTGGCTGAGCGGCCAGTCCATCAGACGAGTCGTGATACATCGGCACCGGAGATCACAGAGCCCGGTGGGGGTCTCGAGGCCGGTTCCACCGCTCGCCGCTTGCATGGGGAGAGGTTAGTTGTTACTTGTAATCAATTTCCCCCATGTCCCTGCTAGCTGCCGGGTTTTAGTAATCTCCAGACTTCTCCTTTAAGCATCAGACCCTTCTTGTGGACCATTTTGGGCTGTATGTAGCCAAAAATAGTAGTCGAAAAAGCTATTTTTTGGGACCAAAGCTTTTGTTACAAAAATACAGCTAAAAACAGTGTAGGGTAGCAAGTGAAATTACAGTTGTTAAAAAAAAGTTATGACTTTAAAAACAGCATGTGAACACGGCCTAAGGGAATGTTGATCTGAATAAAATTATTGCTATATTACTCAATTTTGGTTTTTTTTCGGTTATATAGTTTGGCTATATTGAGGTAGCATTACGGCTCAGGCCAGTGTCCACTTACTTACACCAATCTAGTGGTCTTTACATGTAATAGTGGTGGCCCATTGTTTATGCTGTTTTTGGCTAAGCTAAAAAAATAGTGTAGGGTAGCAAGTGAAATTACAGCTGTTAAAAAAAAGTTATGACTTTAAAAACAGCATGTGAACACGGCCTAAGGGGATTTTGCGCGCACTTTTTTTTTGTAAATTTGTGCAAGGTTTTAATGCATTAGCCAAAAGCAGAAATAGTGCACATGCTGTAAACCGGAAAGAAGAAATAAAGGGACATAAAACCGTTACACAATTAGATGTGGAGAAACAGCTGTGAGCGCAAACACTAAAGGGTTTCATGGGACTGTTCTCTCTGCACTTCTTATGCATTTTAGACATTTTCCCACCAGGTGTGAAAAGAGGTGTGGTTTAAGCAAAAAGAGGTGTGGCCTAAATCGCACACACACACACACACACACACACGCACACACACACACTGGTGTAATCTGCGAGTAGAAAAACTTTAAAACATCTGGCATATTTAAAGATTGTCGTCTAATGCTACGTTTACACGGAACGATTATCGTGCGAATTAGCATGATAACGATCAAATTCGAACTATAATCGTACGTGTAAACGCTGCGAACGATCAAACGACGAACGAGAAATCGTTCATTTTGATCTTACAACATGTTCTAAAATCGTCTTTCGTCGTTCGCAAAAAATTCGCATATCGTTCCATGTAAACAGTCGTTCACCGATTTTTCCTATGTGCAAGATAGGCTTAAGCGATCGCAAAACGAATTTTCCGTAGGATATATCCTACCGTCTAAACGCTAACAGTTATGAAAAAAAAAAAAAATCGTTACTCCGACATCGTTAATCGTATGATCGGGCCAATTATCGTTTTGTGTAAACGCAGCATAAGTTTGCACTTTTCACACAGTGGGCCAGATTAACTACTGCACATGTGCGAGGATTTTAGTGCAATTCGACAATTTTGTTAACATTTATTTATTTATTACAGGAATGTAAAGGGGCGGGAGCTTGGTAAAAGGGGGCGTGGCTTTAGGTGCACCAAAAATTGTGTCACATTCTGGTGCATGTTTAACCCTTAGACTCTGTATGGGCTTGATGTATTTACAATAAAGCGGATGAACATATATTTCTCCTCCCTTCTAGATTGAATTTTGACTTTTAACTTTCAAAACTGTGACGTTGTTCCAAAAAAAAAAAAAAAAAAAGAAAAAAAAAAGAAGAGAAATTATTGACTGACATAATATGCAGTGGGATAATACAATATCCACAGAAAAAGAAAAAAATCCCTTAAAATATAAGCGTGATAAGCGTATAACCATTGGAAAGCTTCAGTTTCTTGTTAACAAGCACAGTGGGTATAAGACTGGTAATTAGCTAATGAGTCCTGCAGCTGATCGCACCCCTGGGCATTCAGGGTACTGAGACGAGATTTATCTTATTAATAAACTGTCCCAGGCTATGAGCAGTCTTCTCTCTTATAAAGATAGACTATGGATAGACAATGTCTGTGATCACCGGGGGGCACTGGCCCCCCCCCCCCACCACCCATCATCCGGCTGGTGACGGTAAAACAGTGTGAAATCGGCTCTCCATCCCCAGCACTATCAGGATTAGGACTCTAAGAAGGAGATGAAGCACTAAACCAGTGGATTGGGGGATTATGGAAGTGCCGGGGTCTTACTGAATAAGAGTGGAGGGGGGCACTTACTTTCTACACAGAAGCAGGGATGGTATTTTTTTTTTATTATTTTTTATTTTAATAATTTTCTTTATTTTTAATTTTATTTATTCTGTTACTGTTAACCCCCCGCCGCCAGAGCGTATACATCACCGGGTCCCCGCTCTGGCTTGCTTTGCGGCTCCCGGTGTCTTCACGTCCTGCTCAGCCAATCAGTGCACTGTGTCGGGGCAGCGCACTGATTGGCTGAGCTAGACGTGCTGAGAACCCCCAACGCAAGTTGGAGCGGGGACCAGGTGATATATACGCCCCGGCGCAGGGGGGTTAACGGGGCGGGCTGCGGACAAACTCACAGCGGGATGTACATCCTGCTTCGAGTTTTTCTGCCCATAGAGTTTACTGGGCAGGGATCCGTTGCGGGTCCGGTATGTGTGAATGTACCCTTAAGCCATGTTTAGACATTGTATAACACTGGCCGTTCTGTGACCCGACCAGATCAAAGAACGGCCGGTGTTACTGCAGATCATCCCGGCCGGTACTGCAGTACCAGCAGGATGATCTTCACAATTTACCGTTGCACACTATGGAGCGCGCAGGCGGAGCTGTGTGAACTGACAGGTTTTCTGCGGCTGCTATTCAATGAATAACGGCCGCAGAAAACTGACATGTCAGTTTTTCGTGCGACCAGATGGAATCCCAGCCGGAGCGTATACTATGTGTCCGGAGTGGAGTAATGACCCACCCGGACTGTCGGTACCGCCACCCACAGAAAGGGGAGATGACCCAAGGATGGTGTAACTTCTGTGTAGGTGCTTGAGCAATAACCACTGAGTCCCGTTATAATAAATAAATCTTCTTAACTGAAGGAATGTTTCGGCATACAAGTTGACAATAGACCTTTGACTTGACGGGACAAATCTGTGCTAAGAGCTGTAGAGGTAGGATAGCAGTGCTGTCTTGGTAGCGTGCTGAGAAGTAGAGGGAGTTCAGAGTAGTGAAGAGGAGTAGGTTGTGAGAGTTCAGAGTAGTGGACATGAGCTTATCTCGAGAGTCCCAACCCAATTTAGTACTGTGCTCTGCCGGAATTTTAGAAGAAGAAGGAGAATACGTGAGTAGAAGTATACTTGTGCCCGTGTTTCGACCTTTGTTGCTATAACCACCTTTTGCCCTGCAGTGTCTGGTGACCCGTCCTAACAAGGAGACACAAACCCCAGTCTTTCTTACCTGAGTTGAGCAAGGTGGCCAGGATTACCTGGTGACACCCGTGATGCGAAATAGAGTACATAATCTTGTATCAACTTTACTCTATCTGTGTCAGTTCCTCTAGTTTTAGGATACTGTCCTGCACCTTTAGAGACGTTCAACGGCGTGGGTTGGGGTGATCCCTGACTTGTCCTCTCTGTTGTTGTTTAACACTGCATAGTTTACATGTTGCTTGGAAGAGAAGAGTCTCTGTTTCCCATGTAGGTCCACTACAGCTGGTCTGTCCCGGAGTGGGAACCTGGCAGAGCCAGGCTCCTGGCTTAACTCTGCAGGCCACTCTGGTCTGTCTCTGGGTGTCCTGCCTCTATGAGAACGATAGAAGAACTAAGTGTGGGTCTACACTTCCTTTCCCCATGTGACAACTTCCTACAGGGTGTGCAACAACTTCTGTGAGTGGTGGAGAAGAGAGTGTAAAAAGAAAGAAGAATAGAGATAGGTGAAGAAGAACAGCTCTCATTGGTGCACAGATCACAAACAAACAATAACCCCTTGATCACTACAGCTGTACAATGTGTACATATACATACTAGCGACATCTAGTGGCACAACTTAGGCATAACTTTATTACCACTTTACAGACTTTTGCGAGGGGTGTACAGACTAGCAACACCCATGGTGGGATACCACATGTATACGCTCTGGACTTGATTCCATTCTTTTCAATTAAACGTATGTTTTTTATATATGACAGCCGTTGTTGCAAATTGCAACAATAGCCATGATTTATACAAAACATACGTTGTGTGAACATAGCCTTATACTGTAACATTCCCATATATAAAACATAATATCCTTACATGAAGTGTGGAGACTTTACAGTGAATATATTAATGTCATCTGAGCTACAGTCTGCATTATATTCCAGAGCTGAACTCACAACTTTGCTGGTTATTACTGGAAATAGCAAACGCTGTGACAGGCAAACTCCTGACAGCCGAGCTGAGCTGCCGTAATGCAGGAGGACAGCTGGTTATTCTTAATGCAGGTGACTATACCCTGCCTGGTAAAGAGATGACGCTACCCATAATGCAATTCATCAAAGCAAGTTCTGTATCAACAAGGAAGGAAAATGAAAGGAGAAAACGTTATTCTGCAGAATTGTAAATGAAGCTCTGGAGTACAAGGACAGTTATTCAGACTATAACAGCAGAATAGTGAGTGCAGCTCTTGAGTATAATACAGGATGTAACTCAGGATCAGTAATGTAATATAGGTTCACAGTGACCCCACTAGCAGAATAGTGAGTGCAGCTCTGCAGGATGCAGCTCTGATGACAGCAGTATATTCACGGTAAAAATGTTTCATTTGGTTCCACAATTTTGTAAGTTTTATTTCTAGAATCCAGTAGTAACTTGGTTTAAAGCGTAACTGTCATTTCAGGGTCATTTTTTTGAAAACATTAAATATCAACAGTTAAAGCGATTTTAAGAAACTCTGTAATAGGTTTTATAAACCAAAAGAGCTTCCTTCTGTACTGAAAAAGCAATCTCCCAGCCTCCCCCCTCACTTCAGAAGAAGACGGATTTCTGTCTCCATTATGTGGCTATGGAGAGGGGAGGGGCTATAAGGAGTGACTGAGCACGGAGCAGTCCTGCACAGCACAACACCCTGCAATCTTCTCTCAGTAAGTTCATAGATAAGCACTGACCTTTCTGACCCCAGAATCCAGCGTCTTAGGTGCCCAGAGAGTCTACAAACAGCTGACCTTCACGTCACCTCTTCCTGCTCCCTCATCTCCCTCGGCCCCTCCCCCCTCCATAGGCTTACAATGGAGAGAGCAGAACCCGTCTTCACTGGCTTCTCTGTAATGAAGACGTGTTTGCCTGATAATGCACAGATAAGAAGTCAGGGGGGGGAGGCTGGGAGATTGCTTCTTGTGTACAGAAAGAGGCTTTTTTGGCTGATGAAACCTATTACAGAGTTTCTTAAAATCGCTTATACTACTGATTTCTGCAATAAAAAAAAAATGACAGTTACACTTTAAGAGTAACTTGGATTGAGAGCTTTTTGCAAGAAAAGCTCATAGTTTTTCAAAATTATAACTTGGTTTAAGAGCACATGAAAGTGCCGATTTGAAAATATTTTATTCGCAAATGGCCGTTTTGCAAATAAAATATTAGCAAATCTGCACTTTCCGCAAAAAAATACGACTTTTTTTACCTGATACATGTCCCCCATAGTATACATTCCGTCCGGGATCCCTAGCGGCGCCGCATGCTCCATTGTTTGCAGTGGGGAGTTCTGATGCGGGCGTACACGGATGTGTCCACATCAGAACTCAGCGACGCTAAAGATCATTAGGCCGGTACTGCAGTACTGGCCGGGATGATCTTAGCCTTAGGGATGATCTAGGCTATAGTGAGACGTCGTAAAAGATTGTCCGTTCTGTTCTCCTGAAGGCAGCTATATTCCAGCTATACTTACTGCATCCAGGTCCAGTCTCCTGAAGGTTGCTATATAACAGCTATACTTACTGTATCCAGGTCCAGTCTCCTGAAGGCAGCTATATAACAGCTATACTTACTGTATCCAGGTCCAGTCTCCTGAAGGCTGCTATATAACAGCTATACTTACTGTATACAGGTCCAGTCTCCTGAAGGCTGCTATATAACAGCTATACTTACTGTATCCAGGTCCAGTCTCCTGAAGGCTGCTATATAACAGCTATACTTACTGTATACAGGTCCAGTCTCCTGAAGGCTGCTATTAAACAGCTATACTTACTGTATCCAGGTCCAGTCTTCTAAAGGTTGCTATATAACAGCTATACTTACTGCATCCAGGTCCAGTCTCCTGAAGGTTGCTATATAACAGCTATACTTACTGTATCCAGGTCCAGTCTTCTGAAGGCTGCTATATAACAGCTATACTTACTGTATACAGGTCCACTCTCCTGAAGGCAGCTATATAACAGCTATACTTACTGTACCCAGGTCCAGTCTCCTGAAGGCAGCTATATAACAGCTATACTTACTGTATCCAGGTCCAGTCTCCTGAAGGCTGCTATATAACAGCTATACTTACTGTATCCAGGTCCAGTCTCCTGAAGGCAGCTATATAACAGCTATACTTACTGTATCCAGGTCCAGTCTCCTGAAGGCAGCTATACAACAGCTATACTTACTGTATCCAGGTCCAGTCTCCTGAAGGCAGCTATATAACAGCTATACTTACTGTATCCAGGACCAGGCTCCTGAAGGCAGCTATATAACAGAGCTATACTTACTGTATCCAGGTCCAGTCTCCTGAAGGCAGCTATATAACAGCTATACTTACTGTATCCAGGTCCAGTCTCCTGAAGGCAGCTATACAACAGCTATACTTACTGTATCCAGGTCCAGTCTCCTGAAGGCAGCTATATAACAGCTATACTTACTGTATCCAGGTCCAGTCTCCTGAAGGCATCTATATAACAGCTATACTTACTGTATCCAGGTCCAGTCTCCTAAAGGCTGCTATATAACAGCTATACTTACTGTATCCAGGTCCAGTCTCCTGAAGGCAGCTATATAACAGCTATACTTACTGTATCCAGGTCCAGTCTCCTGAAGGCAGCTATACAACAGCTATACTTACTGTATCCAGGTCCAGTCTCCTGAAGGCAGCTATATAACAGCTATACTTAATGTATCCAGGTCCAGTCTTCTGAAGGCTTCTACATAATCGTTGTACTTACTGTATTCAGGTCCAGTCTCCTGAAGGAAGTTACATAACAGCTATACTTACTGTATCCAGGTCCAGTCTCCTGAAGGCAGCTATATAACAGTTATTCTTACTGTATCCAGGTCCACTCTCCTGAAGGAAGCTATATAACAGCTATACTTACTGTATCCAGGTCCTGTCTCCTGAAGGCAGCTATATAACAGCTATACTTACTGTATCCAGGTCCTGTCTCCTGAAGGCAGCTATATAACAGCTATACTTACTGTATCCAGGTCCTGTCTCCTGAAGGCTGCTATATTACAGCTATACTTACTGTATCCAGACTCAGTCTCCAAAAAGCAAATTTTCCAATTTTCAGAGAGTCACGGCTCAATGTTTCCATCAGTCACATGACTGCCTTCTCTCTGTGAGTGCTCAGATGGCCTGGGAAACACTGGACTTCCTGTTTTCTGACTGTTTCCTGTTTTTCGAGAAAAAGAGTCAGAAAACAGGAAGTGCCGTGTTTCTATGATGACTTAAAAATAAATAATGAATGTAAATTGCAAGCTTGTTTTATATCACATCTACTTTTGGTTTAGCTTTTGAAATTTATAATGACAGTGACACTTTAAAAGCTCCATGTACTGTGTGGGAGGGGGAGTGGGGGAGGTGCATGGTCTGCATAGTGTGTTCTACAGCACTGTTATCTGACCCAGGAAGTCTCCCTCACCTTCTAAATCATAGCAGATCCACTTCAGGCTGGGGCTTGCATCAGGGGACAGGGATGTGCATGTAATCTCATTATAGCTGTAACCCCTCTATGTGCCCACATATGCCTGCTCATTCCTTCCTGCAGTCTCTGTCAGCCCTTGTGCTTTCCATCCACTCCATTCCTGCTATAATGTGCCTGCACTCACACTCATCTATACACACTGCTGCTATAATGTGCCTGCACTCACACTCAGCTATACACACTGCTGCTATAATGTGCCTGCACTCACACTCAGCTATACACACTGCTGTATAGAGCGGTTTCTGTCACTGTCCTCCTGTACAGCTCTGTGATTCTTACATCCTGTATCTACAAGCTGCTGCTGTGTTATCAGGGTTATAAAGTTACTATACATTATACACCACATGCTGATTGATATACTGTACAGTAACTTATATATCACATATCCAGCTGCTGTGTTATCAGGGTTATACAGTTACTATACATTATACACCACATGCTGATTGCTATACTGTACAGTAACTTATATATAACATATCCAGCTGCTTTGTTATCAGGGTTATACAGTTACTATACATTATATATCACATATCCAGCTGCTTTGTTATCAGGGTTATACAGTTACTATACATTATACACCACATGCTGCTATACTATACAGTAACTTATATATATCACATACCCAGCTGCTGTGTTATCAGGGTTATACAGTTACTATACACTCTACACCACATGCTGCTATACTGTACAGTAACTTATATATCACATATCCAGCTGCTGTGTTATCAGGGTAATACAGTTACTATAAATTATATACCACATGCTGATTGCTATACTGTACAGTAACTTATATATCACATATCCAGCTGCTGCTGTGTTATCAGGGTTATGCAGTTACTATACATTATATACCACATGCTGCTATACTGTACAGTAACTTATATATCACATATCCAGCTGCTGTGTTATCAGGGTTATACAAATACTATACATTATATACCACATGCTGCTATACTTTACAGTAACTTATATACAGTATCACATATCCAGCTGCTGTGTTATCAGGGTTATACAGTTACTATACATTATATACCACATGCTGATTGCTATACTGTACAGTAACTTATTTATCACATATCCAGCTGCTGCTGTTATCAGGGTTATACAGTTACTATATATTATATACCACATGCTAATTGCTATACTGTACAGTAACTTATATACCACATATCCAGCTGCTGTGTTATCAGAGTTATACAGTTACTATACATTATACACCACATGCTGCTATACTGTACAGTAACTTATATATCACATATTCAGCTGCTGTGTTATCAGGGTTATACAGCTACTATACATTATACACCACATGCTGCTATACTGTACAGTAACTTATATATCACATATTCAGCTGCTGTGTTATCAGGGTTATACAGTTACTATACATTATACTCCACATGCTGACTGCTTTACTGTACAGTAACTTATATATCACATATCCAGCTGCTGTGTTATCAGGGTTATACAGTTACTATACATTATACACCACATGCTCATTGCTATACTGTACAGTAACTTATATATCACATATCCAGCTGCTGCTGTGTTATCAGGGTTATGCAGTTACTATACATTATATACCACATGCTGCTATACTGTACAGTAACTTATATATCACATATCCAGCTGCTGTGTTATCAGGGTTATACAGTTACTATACATTATATACCACATGCTGCTATACTGTGCAGTAACTTATATATTACATATCCAGCTGCTGCTGTGTTATCAGGGTTATACAGTTATTATATTTTATATACCACATGCTGATTGCTATACTGTACAGTAACTTATATATCACATATCCAGCTGCTGTGTTATCAGGGTTATACCGTTACTATAAATTATATAACACATGCTGCTATACTGTACAGTAACTTATATATCACATATCCAGCTGCTGTGTTATCAGGGTTATACAGTTACTATACATTATACACCACATGCTGCTATACTGTACAGTAACTTATATATCACATATCCAGCTGCTGTGTTATCAGGGTTATACAGTTACTATACATTATACAACACATGCTGCTATACTGTACAGTAACTTATATATCACATATCCAGCTGCTGTGTTATCAGGGTTATACAGTTACTATACATTATATAAAACATGCTGCTATACTGTACAGTAACTTATATATCACATATCCAGCTGCTGTGTTATCAGGGTTATACAGTTACTATACGTTATACAACACATGCTGCTATACTGTACAGTAACTTATATATCACATATTCAGCTGCTTTGTTATCAGGGTTATACAGTTACTATACATTATACACCACATGCTGACTGCTATACTGTACAGTAACTTATATATCACATTTCCAGCTGCTGTGTTATCAGGGTTATACAGTTACTATACATTATACACCACATGCTGACTGCTATACTGTACAGTAACTTATATATCACATATCCAGCTGCTGCTGTTTTATCAGGGTTATACAGTTACTATACATTATACACCACATGCTGCTATACTGTATGGTAACTTATATATCACATATCCAGCTGCTGTGTTATCAGGGTTATACAGTTACTATACATTATATACCACATGCTGATTGCTATACTGTACAGTAACTTATATATCACATATCCAGCTGCTGTGTTATCAGGGTTATACAGTTACTATACATTATACACCACATGCTGCTATACTGTACAGTAACTTATATATCACATATCCAGCTGCTGTGTTATCAGGGTTATACAGTTACTATACATTATACAACACATGCTGCTATACTGTACAGTAACTTATATATCACATATCCAGCTGCTGTGTTATCAGGGTTATACAGTTACTATACATTATATAACACATGCTGCTATACTGTACAGTAACTTATATATCACATATCCAGCTGCTGTGTTATCAGGGTTATACAGTTACTATACATTATACAACACATGCTGCTATACTGTACAGTAACTTATATATTACATATCCAGCTGCTGTGTTATCAGGGTTATACAGTTACTATACATTCTATACCACATGCTGATTGCTATACTGTACAGTAATTTATATATCACATATCCAGCTGCTGCTGTGTTATCAGGGTTATACAGTTACTATACATTATATACCACATGCTGCTATACTGTACAGTAACTTATATATCACATATCCAGCTGCTGTGTTATCAGGGTTATATAGTTACTATACATTATACACCACATGCAGATTGCTATACTGTACAGTAACTTATATATCACATATCCAGCTGCTGTGTTATCAGGGTTATACAGTTACTATACATTATACACCACATGCTGATTGCTATACTGTACAGTAACTTATATATTACATATCCAGCTGCTGTGTTATCAGGGTTATACAGTTACTATACATTATACACCACATGCTGCTATACTGTACAGTAACTTATATATCACATATCCAGCTGCTGTGTTATCAGGGTTATACAGTTACTATACATTATACACCACATGCTGCTATACTGTACAGTAACTTATATATCACATATTCTGCTGTTTCTCATTGTTCCATCTTTTCTACATGTTATTCAGAATAAAAAAATCATTATTTTGGGGTGTGAAATAAATTGTCTGCATTTCTCTGACTTCTTATGGGAAAATTTGCTTTGGTGTAAGAGTGACTTTGGATTACAAGCACGGTCCCGGAACATATCATGCTTGTAATCCAAGGCACCACTGTATAATATTGTAATGTAATAGGAAGTCACTGTCTTCTCTGCCGCTATACACAGCACAGCCCCCACATGACAGGACCCGGATGTCGCCTCGCACCATCTGCGTTTGATGTGTTTGCTTACACACTAAGTTGCCTCTTATAATGTGTCGGCTGAAACATCAGAGATTCTAACCTGTCCTGTTATGTGACCTGACTCCAGAATATCACAGTGTATAAGACTATTAGAGGATGTGCGTAGCTCACAGAGCATTGTTTATCCTGGATACAGCTGAGAGCAGGACTAGCTATGTACAATGTATCTGGGGTCCAGGCTATAGAGCTCACAGAGCATTGTCCACACTGGATACATCTGAGAGCAGGACTAGCCACGTACAATGTATAAGTCTGGAGCTCACAGAGCATTGTCTACACTGGATACAGCTGGGAGCAGAACTAGCTACATATGTACAATGTATCAGGCTGTAGAGCTCACAGAGCATTGTCTACACTGGATACAGCTGAGAGCAGGACTAGCCACGTACAATGTATAAGTCTGGAGCTCACAGAGCATTGTCTACACTGGATACAGCTGGGAGCAGAACTAGCTACATATGTACAATGTATCAGGCTGTAGAGCTCACAGAGCATTGTCTACACTGGATACAGCTGAGAGCAGGACTAGCTATGTACAATGTATCAGGCTGTAGAGCTCACAGAGAATTGTCTACACTGGATACAGCTGAGAGCAGGACTAGCTATATACAATGTATGAGGCTATAGAGCTCACAGAGCATTGGCTACACTGGATACAGCTGAGAGCAGGACTAGCTATGTACAATGTATCAGTGTGGAGTCCAGGCTGTAGAGCTCACAGAGCATTGTCTACACTGAATACAGCTGAGAGCAGGACTAGCTATGTACAATGTATCAGTCTGGTGTCCAGGCTGTAGAGCTCACAGAGCATTGTCTGTAGACTGGATACAGCTGAGAGCAGGACTAGCTATTTACAATGTATCAGGCTGTAGAGCTCACAGAGCATTGTCTACACTGGATACAGCTGAGAGCAGGACTAGCTATGTACAATGTATCAGTCTGGAGCTCACAGAGCATTGTCTACACTGGATACAATTGTATTAGCTAAGGACCGGCTATATACAGTGTCAATGATTGTGTATGCAGAGCGTTCTCATTCACTGACAGCAAGCAAATATCTGGAAAATGGTGATGAATTGAAATGCAAATCCTGTTAGAAAGATGTGTCAGGGCATGATGGGAGTTGTAGTTTTTCCATCTACTAGAAAGCCACAGCTGGGAAACACTTGTTTAAAGCAATACTCATCCTGAGCCTCCTGATTCATCCAATATGGGTGCCATAAAGTGACTTTATCAGCAGGTACCCTGGGTGTTCTATGACCGGCAGTGCACAGGTTAATGTCTCTATCACCTTACTGGACCTATCCGCACAATGTTTGCCGAGTCTCCGGCGTCTCGCTGACTCTCTCTCCGCTTTCTATTATTGTTGCCGCTGATCAAACAGACACAGAAAACAAAAGCGTATTATCTCCTCTCATCAGTTTCCTCCCCGCCACCGCCGCACAAGTGATCCGCGGCACGCCGGCCAAGAAATCCGAGTGACGTCAGCGACTCCCATTAATTACGAGAAGAGACTGAAAGCAAACGCCAAAATGCTGCAAACCCTGACCCAGACCCCCCCCTCCCCCCACCGCTATGACAGTCACATGATCACATGCTATATGCCCTCTGGTCAGGGATCAGAGTGGACATTTATTTATAGGATTATTATTATTATTATTATTATTATTATTATTATTATTATTATTATTATGTAATGATGGGCAGAGCTTTGGGCGTCTTCCAGACATCCCTGACTTCCCAGGATCATCACTGTGGTAATGAAAGGGTTACACATGGCCAGGAACTCTGCACCATTCACCTTGAAGCTTCTGTGACGCAGAGATGGACAGATTAATGTTATCTATTGTATTCAGAGATTGACCCTTTATTTGCCAGATTGCACACTCTCCCCTAACCCCATGGACACAGATTGGTGGTCTCCCATTTGTTTGCTTTTCCTCCACAACCATTGCCTGACCTCCCTATAGGCTATATCTGGTATCATGGCCATTAAGGAAATGCTGCAATACCATAAATAGCCCATAGATGAGAGGGGGGCGCTGTTTCAAAAAACCAACCACCGGCTCTTTTTTCTAATCCCCTTTGAAGGTTTTGTCAACATATTATTGTCTTTAACCCTTAGAGGACAGAGCCAATTTCAACTTTTGCGTTTTTGTTTTTTCCGCCTTGTGTTTAAAAGGCCATAGCACTTGCATTTTTTCACCTAGAAACCCACATGAGCCCTTATTTTTTGCGTCACTAATTGTACTTTGCAAAGACAGGATGAATTTTTTCATAAAGTATACTGCGAACCTAGGAAAAAATTCAATATGTGGTGAAATTGAAAAAAAACAAACAACAACACATATTTCTTTTATTTTGGGGTTTTCCGTTTTTACCCCATTCGCCCTGGGGTAAAACTGACTTGTCATATATATTCCTCAAGTCGTTACGATTACTATGATATATAACATGTATAACTTATATTGTATCTGATGGCCTGTAAAAAATTTAAACCATTGTCAACAAATATACGTCACTTAAAATCGCTCCATTCCCAGGCTTATAGCGCTTTTATCCTTTGGTCTATGGGGCTGTGTCAGGTGTCATTTTTTGCGCCATGATGTGTTCTTTCTATCGGTACCTTGATTGCGTATATACGACTTTTTGATTGCTTTTTTTTTTTTTTGATGCGACCAAAAATGCGCAATTTTGCACGTTGGGATTTTTTGTCGCTTACGCCATTTACCGTGCGAGATCGAGAACGTGATAAATTAATAGTTCGGGCGATTACGTGCGCGGCGATAGCAAACATGTTTATTTCTTTATTTCTTTATTTTTATTTATAACCTGGGAAAAGGGGGGTGATTCTGACTTTTATTAGGGGAGGGGATTTTTATTTATAATAATACTTTTATTTTTTCTTTTACACTTATACTAGAAGCCCCCCTGGGGTCAGAGTTATTCCCCCTGGGGTTAGGGTTATTCCCCCTGGCGGACTTCTAGTATAAGTGCACTGATCTCTGATTGAGATCTATGTTGCATAGATATGCAGCATAGATTGATGAGATAGGCACAATCGAGTGCTGAGCTGGGATCAGCACCATTCCGCCGCTGACACCGGACGGGGTAAGATGTGTGGATTGCTCCTCCGGGACAGCGTCCCTGAGGAGCGATCCTCCCCACTAGACACCAGGGAAGTGCTGCAGTAAGTAATCGGATGCAGCTGTCAACTTTGACAGCTGCATCCGTTTACTTTGTTACCGGGCACGGCGATCGGACCGTGACCGCTAATAGCTGCGGTCCCGGGCTACGAGTGGCTCCCGGGACCGCGGCGGTTCAGAGCGCGGACGCCGCGCGGCCCCGCTCTCAACACGTGGAGGCGGCCCTATACGTACGTCCAGGGTCACCTAGGGGTTAAAAAAAAAAAAAAAAAAAGAACAGCGCCACACCTGCCGGTGATTGGCATTACAACTGCTTCATTTACTTCCATTCAAGTGAGCTGTAATACCCCAAACAAACTAAGGACATGAGTGGCGCTGTTTCTGAATTTTTTCTAATTCTGTATAGCCCCCATAAAGTGTCACTGTCGTTATAACTTTCAAAACCTAAATCCACAGTAGATATAAAGCAAGTTTGCAATTCTTACATTTTTTTTATGTTGTAAAACAAAGCTATACTTACTGTATCCAGGTCCAGTCTCCTGAAGGCAGCTATATAACAGCTATACTTACTGTATCCAGGTCCAGTGTCCTGAAGGCAGCTATATAACAGCTATACTTACTGTATCCAGGTCCAGTCTCCTGAAGGCTGCTATATAACAGCTATACTTACTGTATCCAGGTCCAGTCTCCTGAAGGCAGCTATATAACAGCTATACTTACTGTATCCAGGTCCAGTCTCCTGAAGGCAGCTATATAACAGCTATACTTACTGTATCCAGGTCTAGTCTCTTGAAGGCAGCTATATAACAGCTATACTTACTGTATCCACATCCAGTCCCCTGAAGGCAGCTATATAACAGCTATACTTACTGTATCCAAGTCCAGTGTCCTGAAGGCAGCTATGTAACAGCTATACTTACTGTATCCAGGTCCAGTCTCCTGAAGGCAGCTATATAACAGCTATACTTACTGTATCCACGTTCAGTCTCCTGAAGTTTTTTAATCCTGTGCGGGTTAAAAAAAAGAGACTAAACACATGAAGTCCTGACCAGTGCAGACAGTGACAGCTCAATGGGTCCATCAGTCACATGACTGCCTTCTCTGTCAGCGCTCAGATGGTCTGGGAAACACGGAACTTTCTTTTTTTAGACTCTTTGAAAACAAAAACACACAGAACACAGGAAGTGACGTGTTTTCCATGATAATTAAAAAATTAATGTAAATTGCAAACTTACTTTACATCACATCTACCGCTGATTTGGGTTTTAAAAGTTAAAACCACAGGGGCACTTTAAGTAACCCGATAATTAAAAAGATTGTCATATTAACCCTTTTATTGCCTGGAATGCATAGTCTACCCCTTTCCCCCATACAGCCAGGTAGGGGGTCTTCTCATAGAATAGGTGCATTTTCCTGTTCTGCATTTGTATAATACAGTGGTTGTGTCTTAGCGACCTTTGCATATGCACTATGGCAGTGAAAGGGTTATGCTTTTAACCTTCTTGCTTAGCCTCATGGATGGCGCACCTAAGTGGACTGTAATATATTAACCCTACACTTGCCTAATGTATCCATTGATTTCCATAGGCCCCTTAGGCTGTGTACACACGTTCAAGTTTTAAATTGCATCCATTGTACATAAATCTATGAATGGAGAAAAAGCAATGGAGGAAACACTGAGGCTTCTCCTGGTCCTCCTGTTATTAGTGCAGGTGCCCGGTGGTCCGCCTGTTATTAGTGCAGGTGCCCGGTGGTCCGCCTGTTAGTAGTGCAGGTGCCCGGTGGTCCGCCTGTTATTAGTGCAGGTGCCCGGTGGTCCTCCTGTTATTGGTGTAGGTGCCTGGTGGTCCTCCTGTTATTAGTGTAGGTGCCCGGTGGGCCTCCTGTTATTAGTGTAGGTGCCCGGTGGTCCTCCTGTTATTAGTGTAGGTGCCCGGTGGTCCTCCTGTTATTGGTGTAGGTGCCCGGTGGTCCTCCTGTTATTGGTGTAGGTGCCCGGTGGTCCTCCTGTTATTAGTGTAGGTGCCCGGTGGTCCTCCTGTTATTGGTGTAGGTGCCCGGTGGGCCTCCTGTTATTAGTGTAGGTGCCCGGTGGTCCTCCTGTTATTAGTGTAGGTGCCCGGTGGTCCTCCTGTTATTGGTGTAGGTGCCCGGTGGTCCTCCTGTTATTAGTGTAGGTGCCCGGTGGTCCTCCTGTTATTGGTGTAGGTGCCTGGTGGTCCTCCTGTTATTAGTGTAGGTGCCCGGTGGTCCTCCTGTTATTGGTGTAGGTGCCCGGTGGTCCTCCTGTTATTGGTGTAGGTGCCTGGTGGTCCTCCTGTTATTAGTGTAGGTGCCCAGTAGTTCTCCTGTTATTAGTGTAGGTGCCCGGTGGTCCTCCGGTTATTAATGCAGGTGCCTGGTGATCCTCCTGTTATTAGTGCAGGTGCTCGGTGGTCCTCCGGTTATTAATGCAGGTGCCTGGTGATCCTCCTGTTATTAGTGCAGGTGCCCGGTGGTCCTCCTGTTATTAGTGCAGGTGCCCGTTGGTCGGCCTGTTAATAGTGCAGGTGCACAGTGGTCCTCCTGTTATTATTGCAGGTGCCCGGTGGTCCTCCTGTTATTATATAGAGCAGGGTTAGTGCAGGTGAACGGGGGTCCTCCTGTTAGTGCAGATACCGGGTGGTCCTCCTGTTATTATATGAAAGGTTTAGTGCAGGTGCCCGGTGGTCCTCCTGTTATTAGTGCAGGTCCCTGGTGGTCCTCCTGTTATTGGTGTAGTTGCCCGGTGGTCCTCGTGTTATTAGTGCAGGTGCCCGAAGGTCCTCCTGTTATTATATAGAGCAGGGATTAGTGTAGGTGCCCGGTGGTCCTCCTGTTATTAGTGTAGCTGCTCGTTGGTCCTCCTGTTATTAATACAGGTACCCGGTGGTCCTCCTGTTATTATTGCAGGTGCCGGTGGTCCTCCTGTTATTATACAGAGCAGGGATTAGTGTAGGTGCTTGGCGGTCCTCCTTTTATTAGCGCAGGTGCCCAGTGGTCCTCCTGTTATTAGTGCAGGTGCCTGGTGGTCCTCCTGTTATTAGTGTAGGTGCCTGGTGGTCCTCCTGTTATTATATAGAGGGTTTAGTGCAGGTGCCCGGTGGTCCTCCTGTTATTAGTGCAGGTCCCCGGTGGTCCTCCTGGTATTAGTGCAGGTGCCTGGTGGTCCTCCTGTTATTATATAGAGCAGGGATTAGTGTAGGTGCTCGGTGGTCCTCCTGTTATTAGTGCAGGTGCCCAGTGGTCCGCCTGTTATAAGTGTAGGTGCCCGGTGGTTCTCCTGTTATAAGTGTAGGTGCCCGGTGGTCCTCCTGTTATTAGTGCAGGTGTACGGTGGTCCTCCTGTTATTAGTGTAGGTGCCCGGTGGTCCTCCTGTTATTAGTGTAGGTGCCCGGTGGTCCTCCTGTTATTATATAGAGCAGGGTTAATGCCGGTGCCTGGTGGTCCTCCTGTTATTAGTGCAGGTGCACGGTGGTCCTCCTGTTATTAGAGCAGGTGCCCAGTGGTCCTCCTGTTATTAGTACAGGTGCCCGGTGGTTGGCCTGTTAATAGTGCAGGTTCCTGGTGGTCCTCCTGTTATTAGTGAAGGTGCCCAGTGGTCTTCCTGTTATTATATAGAGGGTTTAGTGCAGGTGACCGGTGGTCCTCCTGTTAGTAGTGCAGGTGACCGGTGGTCCTCCTATTATTAGTGTAGGTGCCCGGTGGTCCTCCTGTTATTAGTGCAGGTGCCCGGTGGTCCTCCTGTTATTAGTGCAGGTGCCCGGTGGTCCTCCTGTTATTAGTGTAGGTGCCTGGTGGTCCTCCTGTTATTATATAGAGCAGGGATTAGTGTAGGTGCCCGGTGGTCCTCCTGTTATTAGTGCAGGTGCCTGGTGGTCCTCCTGTTATTATCTAGAGCAGGGATTAGTGTAGGTGCCCGATGGTCCTCCTGTTATTAGTGCAGGTGCCTGGTGGTCCTCCTCTTAGTAGTGCTGGTGCCTGGTGGTCCTCCTGTTATTGGTGAAGGTGCCCAGTGGTCCTCCTGTTATTGGTGTAGGTGAACGGTGGTCCCCCTGTTATTAGTGTAGGTGCCCGGTGGTCCTCCTGTTATTATTGCAGGTGCTCGGTGGTCCTCCTGTTATTATTGAAGGTGCCCGGTGGTCCTCCTGTTATTAGTGCAGGTGCACAGTGGTCCTCCTGTTATTAGTGCAGGTGCCCGGTGGTCCTCCTGTTATTAGTTCAGGTGCCCGGTGGTCCTCCTGTTATTAGTGCAGGTGCCCGGTGGTCCTCCTGTTATTAGTGCAGGTGCCCGGTGGTCCTCCTGTTATTAGTGCAGGTGTACGGTAGTCCTCCTGTTATTAGTGCAGGTGCACAGTGGTCCTCCTGTTATTAGTGCAGGTGCCCAGTGGTCCTCCTGTTATTAGTGCAGGTGCCCGGTGGTCCTCCTGTTATTAGTGTAGGAGCTCGGTGGTCCTCCTGTTATTAGTGTAAGTGCCCGGTGGTCCTCCTGTTATTAGTGTAAGTGCCCGGTGGTCCTCTTTTTATTAGTGCAGGTGCCCGGTGGTCCTCCTGTTAATAGTGCAGGTGCCCGGTGGTCCTCCTGTTATTAGTGCAGGTGCCCGGTGGTCCTCCTGTTATTAGCGCAGGTGTACGGTGGTCCTCCTGTTATAAGTGCAGGTTCCTAGTGGTCCTTCTGTTATTATATAGAGCAGGGATTAGTGTAGGTGCCCGGTGCTCCTCCTGTTATTAGTGCAGGTGCCCGGTGGTCCTCCTGTTATTAGTGCAGGTGCCCGGTGGTCCTCCTGTTATTAGTGCAGGTGCCCGGTGGTCCTCCTGTTATAAGTGCAGGTTCCTAGTGGTCCTTCTGTTATTATATAGAGCAGGGATTAGTGTAGGTGCCCGGTGGTTCTCCTGTTATTAGTGCAGGTGCCCGGTGGTCCTTCTGTTATTAGTGTAGGTGCCCGGTGGTCCTCCTTTTATTAGTGCAGGTGTACGGTGGTCCTCCTGTTATTAGTGTAGGTGCCCGGTGGTCCTCCTGTTATTAGTGCAGGTGCCCGGTGGACCTCCTGTTATAAGTGCAGGTTCCTAGTGGTCCTCCTGTTATTAGTGCAGGTGTCCGGTGGTCCTCCTGTTATAAGTGCAGGTGCCCGGTGGTCCTCCTGTTATTGCATAGCTGGTTTAGTGTAGGTGCCCGGTGGTCCTCCTGTTATTGGTGTAGGTGCCCGGTGGTCCTCCTGTTATTGGTGTAGGTGCCCGGTGGTCCTCCTGTTTTTAGTGCAGGTGCACAGTGGTCCTCCTGTTATTAGTGTAGGTGCCCGGTGGTCCTCCTGTTATTGGTGTAGGTGCCCGGTGGTCCTCCTGTTATTGGTGTAGGTGCCCGGTGGTCCTCCTGTTATTGGTGTAGGTGCCCGATGGTCCTCCTGTTATTGGTGTAGGTGCCCGGTGGTCCTCCTGTTATTGGTGTAGGTGCCCGGTGGTCCTCCTGTTATTGGTGTCGGTGCCCGGTGGTCCTCCTGTTATTGGTGTAGGTGCCCGGTGGTCCTCCTGTTATTGGTGTAGGTGCCCGGTGGTCCTCCTGTTATTGGTGTAGGTGCCCGGTGGTCCTCCTGTTATTGGTGTAGGTGCCCGGTGCTCCTGCTGTTATTAGTGCAGGTGCACAGTGGTCCTCCTGTTATTAGTGTAGGTGCCCGGTGGTCCTCCTGTTATTGGTGTAGGTGCCCGGTGGTCCTCCTTTTATTGGTGTAGGTGCCCGGTGGTCCTCCTGTTATTGGTGTAGGTGCCCGGTGGTCCTCCTGTTATTGGTGTAGGTGCCCGGTGGTCCTCCTGTTATTGGTGTAGGTGCCCGGTGGTCCTCCTGTTATTGGTGTAGGTGCCCGGTGGTCCTCCTGTTATTGGTGTAGGTGCCCGGTGGTCCTCCTGTTATTGGTGTAGGTGCCCGGTCGTCCTCCTGTTATTAGTGCTGGTGCCCGGTGGTCCTCCTGTTATTAGTGCAGGTGCCCGGTGGTCCTCCTGTTAGTAGTGCAGGTGCCCGGTGGTCCTCCTGTTAGTAGTGCAGGTGCCCGGGGGTCCTCCTGTTATTAGTGCAGGTGCCCGGTGGTCCTCCTGTTAGTAGTGCAGGTGCCCGGGGGTCCTCCTGTTATTAGTGCAGGTGCCCAGTGGTCCTCCTGTTATTAGTGCAGGTGCCCGGTGGTCCTCCTGTTATTAGTGCAGGTGCCCGGTGGTCCTCCTGTTAGTAGTGCAGGTGCCCGGTGGTCCTCCTGTTATTAGTGCAGGGGCCCGGTGGTCCTCCTGTTATTAGTGCAGGTGCCCGGTGGTCCTCCTGTTAGTAGTGCAGGTGCCCGGTGGTCCTCCTGTTATTATATTGAGGATTTAATGTAGGTGCCCTCTGGTGATGGAAGGGTTAAGCATTTCTTTATTATGAGCCATCCCTCTATGGCGCAGCCTGACCCTGTACACGGTGTGTAGGAAACCCATTACGGTTTAACCCCCTCTGACCCATTAGCCCACAGGCCGCCATTGGCGCAGGCCGGCGCTCTTCCCATAGAGCAGATGTATTTTCCAGCCACGCATTGTTAAGTCCAATCTAGCAGCTGTTGCTCAGAGAGCTCCGAGTTCAATAACCATGGCAACAGCGAGAACCAGCCTCATCCTTCCTCATCGCTCCCTCTCCCCAGAGCTACAACACAGGCTGCATCTCTAGCAGAGGAGCAACGCTCTGCCCTTCTCAATAGCTGCCATCCCAGGCTGCCTGCACCCACCACCGCCTGCCTCCTCCTATGAACCAGCCGGGGACCAGGAATACTGCAGCACTAGAGAGTCAATAGGTAAGACCCCCAAACTACTCCCCCCATCCCAGGGAGCCCTCCATCCCCGCTCATTGCTGCTCAGCCATTCCTGATGACTTGTAGTATCTGAGACCATTGGATCGGTTCTGGTGCAGGATCACTGGGTCTCTTCTGATCCTAATATCCCCCCCCACACACACTAACCTTCAGCATTCAACTAGTAACATTGTAACTATCCACCCACTGGGTACAATGTATACTCCTCACTGCTCATAGGGGGGCACTGCAAAGGTTACATGAATAGCAATGGATAGAATGTATAATGTGATGGATGGAGTATATAGAATGTATAATGTGATGGATAGAGTATATAGAATGTATAATGTGATGGATAGAGTATATAGAATGTATAACGTGATGGATGGAGTATATAGAATGTATAATGTGATAGAGTGTATAGAATGTATAATGTGATAGAGTGTATAGCATGGAATGCACAGAGTATATAGAATGTATAATGTGATGGATGGAGTATATAGAATGTATAATGTGATAGAGTATATAGCATGGAATGCATAGAGTATATAGAATGTATCCATTGTATATCACGTGTAACGAATCAGATGGAATCTGCTGAATATCTTGTGTTGTTTATCTGGAATAGTTATTGGATACTTTGTATCTCTGCATAGTAAAAAACCGAAGGGAAGGAAAGGATTATTATATTATTATTATTATCTGCTGGTGTGTACCATTATTAGGCATTTCTTTTACTATTTATTTATAATATTATTATTATTATTATTATTATTATCATTATTATTATTATTATTGCTTTAATTTTTATTTATTATATTTACTATTATTGTTACACTATTTCATTTAATAAGTTAATTTATTTAAATTTTATTTTATTGTTTTATTTATTCATCATCATCATCATCATCATCATCATCATTATTATTATTAGAATCATCAACATTCATCCTCCTCCTTACCATGATCATCACCATCATCATCATCATCATCTGTTTCTGGGGTCAAACATATGAAGATACAAACACATATGCATGTATCAGATGTAGCAGAGCTAAGTTTGTCATTGAACAGTCTCCCTACAGGTATATAGTAGCTGCGGTGCCATAGAGATAACACATGATTGATGACGGAACAGTTGTGCCAAATGATGTAGTCAGCTCTGCTACATGAGCGCGAAATAGAAATATATAAAAAAAAAAAAACTTTGTGTTTTTGATGCACGTTTGCAGCAATTTCTAAGGCAAAATAACGTCCGCCACTTGCCCTTATTTTTACATTGTGGGAACATTGCCATATTGCGCTATTTTTCTGCAATTCAGCAAATTAGTGGACAATATCAGAAAACCGCAAGGTGTGAACGCAGCCTGAGGCCGGTTTTATACAGCAGGAATACTGTCACGTTTTCGCATCTGTGTTACAGCCGAGCTGACAGCTGTCCATTAAGCGCAGTTGAGATGCATAGTGTGACCTGCGACCTGTGTTGTGTATGTGGTCAGTGCGGACAGGTTGAGCTCTGCTGAATCCCATCATGGCCCATTGAGGACTGTAGGACGTGTATAATGAAGGGAGCTGGAACGCTGAATACGCTGCATGCAGGGGAAAACGTACAGTAAGAATGACGCAGTCTGTGTAAGGATGTAGCAGAGCTGAGTCAGTCGGATGTTACAGCTTGTCGAAAATAGCAGAACTTGGTTTTTAGATGCAGCAGAGCTGAGTTACTAGCTGGAATAGAGACGATATGTCGGATAAGAAATAGGTATTTTTGCCAGATGTAGCAGTGCTGGGTTTGTCAGATATAGCAGAGATGGATTTGTTGTATCTGATTTGTGTGCGGTATGTATGAAAGGTCATTTCTCACATGTAGCAGAGGCTGGAGAGTTTACCAGAGCTGTGTTTGTCAGTTAAAGAAGTTTAACAGCTAAAGCGAATGTATTTTCCTATGAGATGTAGCAGAGCTGAATGTGTTCCATGTAGACAGTCTAAGACTGACGGAGAATTCAGACATTGGGCACCAGCCATGGTGAAGCCTCAATGGAGATCGGGGCTTTATAAAGGGTCTGTGGGTAACTGCAACTTAGTGATCACAACGCAACCTGAATAAGCTAAACTCAGCTCTGCTACATCTATAACATAACAGCAGGTTGTACAGTCATTCACCCCTTGTTTGTATCTTACAGGCCTTAAAAAATGATGGCATAGCACTAATATCCCAATGATTTCTGACCTCTGAGACCGCCACCAATCCCTCACTGGTACCCCCCACCCCACACTTTCTTGGCAGAGTTCTGCAGTGCAGCCCCATTCAAGTAAATGGCAGTGGCTGCAGTTCCCACCACAACCTGGGGGTCAGGAGGGGCGCCCTGCAGAGGTCACAGTACTAAACCAGCATTGCATCCGCTTTATGTCCTAGAGGTCGGACCCCCACACACCATACAGTGATGTGAGATGGGAATACCCCTTTAATGTAACAGGAGGCGCTCTCCATGGAGTAAGAGTCTCAGCAGATGGGCGTACAGTGCCGCAGCCGGAGGAATGGCGGGCAGACTATTAGCATACATATTTTTAGTCAGGCCCAGACGGATGCATGGTATAATGAGAGGAGGGATGAGTCACACTGCTCCGGCTCTGCTATAACCTATCATGGACCATGGAGTGTATAATGTGCAGTGTACGGGGCCCAGAGTACCCCGAAATACTGACAGGAAGGGGGACCCAGGAATATTATAGGATACAGATACTGGGGATTGTTATAGTGGTTATCTATCTATCTCCTATCTATCTATCTATCTATCTATCTATCTATCTCCTATCTATCTATCTATCTATCTATCTATCTATCTATCTATCTATCTCCTATCTATCTATCTATCTATCTATCTATCTATCTATCTCCTATCTATCTATCTATCTCCTATCTATCTATCTATCTATCTATCTATCATCTATCTATCTATCTATCTATCTATCTATCTATCTATCTCCTATCTATCTATCTATCTATCTATCTATCTATCTCCTATCTATC
Organism: Dendropsophus ebraccatus; assembly: GCF_027789765.1. Classification (NCBI taxonomy): domain Eukaryota; kingdom Metazoa; phylum Chordata; class Amphibia; order Anura; family Hylidae; genus Dendropsophus; species Dendropsophus ebraccatus. The sequence goes on from NC_091455.1 coordinate 13,034,027, forward strand.
TATCTATCTATCTATCTATCTCCTATCTATCTATCTATCTATCTATCTATCTATCTCCTATCTATCTATCTATCTATCTATCTATCTATCTATCTCCTTTCTATCTATCTATCTATCTATCTCCTATCTATCTATCTATCTATCTATCTATCTATCTATCTATCTATCTATCTATCTCCTATCTATCTATCTATCTATCTATCTATCTATCATCTATCTCTCTATCTATCTCCTATCTATCTATCTCCTATCTATCTATCTCCCTCCTATCTATCATCTATCTATCTATCTATCTATCTATCTATCTATCTATATATCTCTCTCTTCTATCTATCTATCTATCTATCTATCTATCTATCTCACATCTATCTATCTATCTATCTATCTATCTATCTATTATCTATCACCTATCTATCTATCTATCTATCTATCTCCTATCTATCTATCTATCTATCTATCTATCTATCTATCTATCTATCTATCTATCTCCTATCTATCTATCTATCTATCTATCTATCTATCTATCTATCTCCTATCTATCTATCTATCTATCTATCTATCTCCTATCTATCTATCTCCTATCTATCTATCTATCTATCTATCTATCTATCTCCTATCTATCTATCTATCTATCTATCTATCTATCTATCTATCTATCTATCTATCTATCTCCTATCTATCTATCTATCTCCTATCTCCTATCTATCTATCTATCTATCTATCTATCTATCTATCTGTCTGTCTGTCTGTCTGTCTGTCTGTCTGTCTGTCTATCTATCTATCTATCTATCTATCTATCTATCTTGTTCAGTTTTTTAAATAATGTATATATGTTTTATAAACATGGAAACCATCAATAAGCAGGTTAGATGTTGCTGCTGACTTCTTGGTGGCTCAGTGGTCGCCCTGTTTCCCGTCCTGGGTTTCATCTCACCAATGAAATCATCTGCAAGGAGTCTGTATGTTCTCCTGTGTTTGGTTGGATTTCCTCCCACATAGAGAGGTGAGGTCAGACTGACAGGGCAGGGAGCGGACTGAGTGTGCAGCACTGAGGAATAGGTCAGCCCTATAGACATAAAGCATTTATTATTGTGTTTTTATTTTATTTTTTTATAGTTCATAAAATATCTAAGGAATCGAGCGAGATATTACTAACAACCAATGAGCCTGTATAGTGGGCTATGGAGCTGAGGGTCCTGGTGAGCGGAGTGACACCGATAAAACTAATAACTCATCACTGGCTACTTGCTGATGGTTTCCATGACAGAATTTCTTTCTACTTTGCACTTTTGAACTGATGCTTATGAAAATATATTAGACAGCTACTGGATATTTTTCTGAATATAGGGCCAATATTAACCCTTAGAAGACCCAGCCAATTTTCATTTTTGGGTTTTCGTATTTTCCTCCTCCTCGTGTATATAAGGCCATAGCACTTGTATTTTTCCACCTACAGACCCAGATGAGCCCTTATTTTTTGCGCCACTAATTGTACTTTGCAATGGCAGATGTAAATTTTGCATAAAATATGCCGTTACACCAGAAAAAAAATTATGTGTGGTAAAATTTTTAAAAAACAACACATTTTTGTTTTATTTGGAGGGGCTATGTTTTTACGCCATTCGCCCTAGGGTAAAACAGACATCTTATTCATGTTTCTCAAGTCAGCATGATTACAACGATATGTAACTTGCATGACTTTTATTTTATTTGAAAACTTTAAAAAATTAAAACTTTTTTTTTTTAATTTAAGGGAAACTCCAGGTAGAAGTTAAAAAAAATGAAACTTCTGCCGAAGCATAACACATTACTTACCTGTCTATCCCAGTTTTGAAACTACCGAAAATCCATTTATTTTGAGGGTTTTTGTTCTGTATCGTGTTTCTGTCCTTCCTGGTGGAGCAGTTCCCAGAATGCAGTACTGGTTCCAGAATGCAATGCTTTCCCTCAGCTGTTCATCACAGTCCATAGTCATTGCAGCAGCTGCTTCTGGCTGGTCAGAGATGGTGAATCACTCAGGGGATTGGGGGATCCAGCCCCGCCTCCTGTGACATCACGCCCTGCCCCTGTCTGCATCATCAGCCTGTGCTCAGCAAGCACACACAATGTGAGACAGAGGCATGGAAGATTTGTCTCCTAAGGTGGGAGAGCAGAAGGAGCAGGAGACAATGTGGATTGGCACAGAGGCCATTTTTTTTTCACTTTCTGGATTTCTATCAGCTACCAGTGAGGCAGAACCGTACAGATACGGTAATACATTGTATAGACACATCTATAAAACTTTTAATGTACTTTTAATAGAAAAAAAAAATTCCTCATGTGAGGTTCCCCTTTAAATGTTCCTTAAAATTGCTCTATGACCAGGCTTATAGCGCTTTTATCCTTTGGTCTATGGGGCTGTGTTAGGTGTCATTTTTTGCGCCATGATGTGTTCTTACTATCGGTACCTTGTTTGCATATATGCAACTTTTTTATTGCTTTTTATCACAATTTTTCTGGATTTGATGCGACTAAACATGCACAATTTTGCACAGCTTACGCCATTTTACAGTGTGAATGGGATAATTTAATAGTTCAGGCGAATATGCACGTGGGGATACCAAATATGTTTATTTATTTATTTACTTATTTAATTATTATTTATAAAATGGGAAAAGGGGTGTTTTAGATTCTTTTAGGAGTAGGGAATTTATTTATTAATAAAAAAACATTTTTTTTACACACATACTAGAAGTCCACCTTGGGTTGGGGGTTATTCCCCCTGGGGTTATGGTTATTCTCCCCTGGGGTTAGGGTATTCCCCCCTGGGGTTAGGGTTATTCCCCCCTGGGGTTAGGGTTATTCCCCCTGGGGATAGGGTTATTCCCCCCTAGGGTTAGTGTTGTTCCCCCCTGGGGTTAGGGTTATTCCCCCCTGGGGTTAGGGTTATTCCCCCTGGGGATAGGGTTATTCCCCCCTGGGGTTAGGGTTATTCCCCCTGGTGTTAGGGTTATTTCCCCCTGGGGTTAGGGTTATTCCCCCTGGGGTTAGGGTTATTCCTCCTGGGGTTAGGGTAATTCCCTCCTGGGGTTAGGGTTATTCCCTCTGGGGTTAGGGTTATTCCCGCTGGGGTTAGGGTAATTTCCCCCTGGGGTTAGGGTAATTCACCCCTGGGGTTAGGGTTATTCCACCTGGGGTTAGGATTATTCCTCCTAGGGTTAGGGTTATTTCCCCTGGGGTTAGGGTTATTCCCCCTGGGGTTAGGGTTATTCCCCCCTGGGGTTAGGGTTATTCCCCCTGGGGTTAAGGTTATTCCCCCTGGGGTTAGGGTTATTCCTCCTAGGGTTAGGGTTATTCCTCTGGGATTAGGGTTATTTCCCCTGGGGTTAGGGTTATTCCCCCCTGGGGTTAGGGTTATTCCCCCTGGGGTTAGGGTTATTCCCCCCTGGAGTTAGGGTTATTCCCCCTGGGGTTAGGGTAATTCCCCCATGGGGTTAGGGTTATTCCCCCTGGGGTTAGGGTTATTCCCCCCTGGGATTAGGGGTATTCCCCCCTGAGGAACTTCTAGTATAACTACACTGATCTCTCACTGTGTCACACTGGAAAGAATACACCACTTCCTGCAGGACATACAGCAGCTGATAAGTACTGGAAGACTGGAGATTTTTTTACAAAGCAATTTACATATTTGTAAAACTTTGTGACGCCAGTTCTTTTGAAAACATTTTTTCACCGGAGTACCCCTTTAAATGGTTAATATTTGTGTATATTTGTATTTTTTTACGCTTTCATTATGGATGTACTGGATACTTTTTAATGTTTTAATTTTTTCTCCTGTGTGGTGGAGGAGGACGAGGGCTTTGAGCTGCAGCTTATTTCCAGGCCAGGAATCCGTCAGTTTTGATGAATTGGGTAATGAATGTGATTAGGACGTGTTGTGCGGGATGTCACTTTCCCGATTAGACAGATATAAAGCAGGCTTACCGTGTCATAGGGCCAAGGCGGATAATTGCAGATATTTTTCTTACTAATTTAATAAATTTCAGAATGGCGGCCTCACTGTATGGCCATAGCCTATACCAATGTATATAGGAGGATAGGCACTGTATGGCCATAGACTATACCAATGTATATAGGAGGATAGGCACTGTATGGCCATAGACTATACCAATGTATATATATAGGAGGATAGTCACTGTATGACCATAGCCTATACCAATGTATATAGGAGGATAGTCACTGTATGGCCATAGCCTATACCAATGTATATAGGAGGATAGTCACTGTATGGCCATAGCCTATACCAATATATATATATATAGGAGGATAGTCACTGTATGGCCATAGCCTATACCAATGTATATAGGAGGATAATCACTGTATGGCCATAGACTATACCAATGTATATAGGAGGATAGTCACTGTATGGCCATAGCCTATGCCAATGTATATAGAATAGTCACTGTATGGCCATAGCCTATACCAATGTATATAGGAGGATAGTCACTGTATGGTCATAGCCTATACCAATGTATATAGGAGGATAGGCACTGTATGGCCATAGACTATACCAATGTATATAGGAGGATAGTCACTGTATGGCCATAGCCTATGCCAATGTATATAGGAGGATAGTCACTGTATGGCCATAGACTATGCCAATGTATATAGAATAGTCACTGTATGGCCATAGCCTATACCAATGTATATAGAATAGTCACTGTATGGCCATAGCCTATACCAATGTATATAGGAGGATAGTCACTGTATGGTCATAGCCTATACCAATGTATATGGGAGGATAGTCACTGTATGGCCATAGCCTATACCAATGTATATAGAATAGTCACTGTATGGCCATAGCCTATACCAATGTATATAGAATAGTCACTGTATGGCCATAGCCTATACCAATGTATATAGAATAGTCACTGTATGGCCATAGCCTATACCAATGTATATAGGAGGATAGTCACTGTATGATCATAGCCTATACCAATGTATATAGGAGGATAGTCACTGTATGATCATAGCCTATACCAATGTATATAGGAGGATAGCCACTGTATGACCATAACGTATACCAATGTATATAGAAGGATAGTCACTGTATGGCCATAGCCTATACCAATGTATATAGGAGGATAGTCACTGTATGACCATGGCCTATGCCAATGTATATAGAGAATAGTCACTGTATGGCCATAGCCTATACCAATGTATATCGGAGAAGAGTCACCAAATCCAATCCAATATATTAATGAGAAGTCAGATCAGACACTTAAACCAATCAGATCAGTATATTAATCAACTCAAGACCCCACCGCAAATCCATACAGTAAGGAAGAAGTCCGGTCAAAACTAAAAATCCACTACAGATTAGGGTGGTGCAGAAACAAATAAATGCATACTTACCTGTCCCCGTAGCGGTGCATCACCACCTCTCTGACTGCTGACGGACTTCATTTTCTTCCAGCAGCCTGGTACGTCACAACTCGGGGGAAAGTAGCCGCTCAGCCAGTCAGTGACTGCATGTGTCCTGCCCCGGTCACTGACTGGCTGAGCGGGCATCCCAAAGCCCGAGTTATGACACTGCAGGAGCGGGAGCGGAACCGAGGAAGTCGGCAGGGGTCCAGGAGCGGCAATGCGGGGCTATGGGGGGAAATGGTCAGATAAGTGTACATTCTTTATTTTACATTATTAGTTGTGGCCTGGAGTTCTCCTTTAAGTAAGCAGGATAAATGCTTAATTAGCTGCGCGGCCGGGAACATGACAATGATGTATACTTACCAGTCGCAGCTGCCGGTTCCCTGGCCACCCGCTCTGCGCAGCTGTCAGCATTTCAGCACCATCAGCTGATGTGGCGCTCCCACAAGAAATGGCCCGTCAGCATAAAGCTTACACTGATCCGCCAGTGGGAGCAGCACATCAGCGGATGCTTTCAAAACCCTGACAGTGGCGCAGAGCAGGTGGACTATGACAGGTAAGTATACATCACTGTCATGTTCCCCACAGCCTGGAAGCATGGTTATCAGCCCTATTACATGGAGCAATAATCGTCCGAATCAGGCCAATTTGGTCGGTTATTGCTCTGAGAAATAGAGACAATGATCAGCCGATGACAACCATTATCCACTGATCGTGACTTTTGGTCCTGCCTTAAAGGGGTTATCCAGCGCTACAAAAACATGGCTACTTTTCCCCCTCTCTTGTCTCCAGATTGGGTGGGGTTTGCAATTAAGCACCATTTACTTCAATGAAACTGAGTTCCAAACCCCACCGAATCTGGAGACAAGAGAGGGGAAAAATTGGCCATGTTTTTGTAGTGCTGGATAACCCCTTTAAGATCATCATATGCTTACATCACTACGTATCATAGCAAAAACAAAAACAAAAACAACTGGATACATTACCTTTCCACGGTCCTGGTGTTGTTCTGCCCTCTGCTCACTTCCCAGGGCCACTGCTGCAGCTTCAGGGCTGTCTCTGAACTGACAGGCTGCTCAGCCAATCACAGGCCATGGTAGTCCTATCCAGTGATTGGCTGAGCAGGCTATCAGTTCAGAGACTTGCTATGAAGCTACAGCAGCGCCTCCAGGAAGCCAGCAGAGGGAAGGAGAAAACCGGGACTGGGGAGATGTAATGTATGCAGTTAAGGGCAAGGGCTGCACGGACATCACTAACGATTATATATATATATATATATATATATATATATATATATATATATATATATATATACAGCCCTTGCTAAACGATTACTCACAGGAGGCATCGGGCCATGTAATAGGACCCTTTGTAAGCATCTATCTTGGACAACCCCTTTAATTCATGTGACCTCTATACCTTTGCCTCCATTTTTGTATTAATTTTTACAATGTTTTAAGGTTTACTGTCCCTTTAATTCTTATGACCTTATAGCCAGAGGTCAAATATCAATCAGATATATGTAAAAAATACATGAAAGTGATTTTACGCACGAGCTGGATGAGACATTGATCTGGCTCTACTATTTCTATGTTACGGCTGAAGAAATCAATGAGAGTCAAGCCGACATGGAGTCCCGAAGCTACGGATATAGGGAACTATTGATTCACGCTCCACAGAAGAGGTCACACGATTTATAGATCTATATACTGTATTATATAAGTAGTATAATATGCCGGCCACAGCAGGCTTTAGGACCATGTGAAATCCCGGCTTGTATAGGGCGCTGGTGTCCAGTAGACCAAGATTGAAGTGGTTATCCCATAAAAAGGAGTTTTATTAAAATGCAACAACGCGTTTCGGCCGCCAAGTGTAAGGTGGCCTTTCTCAAGTTGATTTCACATGGTCCTAAAGCCTGCTGTGGCCGGCATATTATACTACTTATCGTACGACTCCCTTGGACGTACCCCGACAGGAGCTGCGGTGTTCATTCTACTATGCCTGATATAGAGTTGTGCCTATAATCTAGCACAACTCTTCTAGGTGAGTGCTACACATTCCCCTCTGTGTTAGATACTCTTGCCATCTTTTATTGCACCAGGAGGCGCCCGCGCTCTCTTCTTTTTTCTCTCCTGTATTATATAAATGTCACCACTTAAAGGGGCTCTCCTCCACAGTGAACCTATATGTTTTATAGCGCTCATTGATTTCATCATCTGTATCGAGAAGCTCTGTTTACTTAAAAATTATTAAAGAGGTTGTTAACCGAAACAGGTTTCTTTCAAATCAGCTGGTACCAGAGATCTGTAATTTACTTCTATTAAAAATCTCATGTCTTCCAGTACTTATCAGCTGCTGTATGCCCTGCAGGAACTGGTGTATTCTTTCCAGTCTGACACAGTGCTCTCTGCTGCCACCTCTGTCCATGTCAGGAACTGCCCAGAGCAGGAGAGGTTTTCTATGGGGATTTGCTGCTGCTCTGGACAGTTCCTGACACGGACAGAGATGGCAGCAGAGAGCACTGGAAAGAATACACCACTTCCTGCAGGACATACAGCAGCTAATAAGTATTGGAAGACTTGAGATTTTAAGTAGAAGTAAATTACAAATCTCTGGCACTTGCTGGGACCAGTTGATTTGAAAGATTTTTTTATTCTTTTTGGTGACCAACCCCTTTAATAGTCGTAGATATAATTTTTAATTCTTATTAATATTCAGTCTATATCGGTATCCAGAGATGAGCGGGGACTTGTCTCCTGCTGTTGGCGTCAACCAAATGTGTTAATGGTTTTCTAGAATGTGTTTTATTTTTAATGGCTAGGATCTATAGTTAGAGGAAAGTGAGAGACTAGGGAAATGATTGGAAACGTCTGGGCAATGGCCGCCATAGTGTGCCTGATGATATCTTGGCCGACTTGTATGGACATTAAGAGGGAGATTTATCAAACATGGTGTAAAGTGAAACAGGCCCAGTTGCCCCTAGCAACCAATCAGATCCCACCTTTCATTTTCCAAAGAGTCTGTGAGGAATGAAAGGTGGAATCTGATTGGTTGCTAGGGGCGACTGAGCCAGTTTCACTTTACATCATGTTTGAAAAATCTTCCCCAAATTGTATTAGAGGGTCACTACCATTATAGAACTCAGAATTACTGGTATTCTGGTCTCCAAATAGTTAGGAGTCCCAATTGTGAGACCTGCATCAGGCATCTGGATATGCCATGAATATTTAAAGGTGAAAAAATAGTTTTCAAATCAACTTGTGTAAGAAAGTTGTACAAATTTGTTAAAATCTCTAGTCTTCCAGGACTTATCAGCTGCTGTATGTCCTGCAGGAAGTGGTGCATTCTTTCCAGTCTGACACAGCGCTCTCTGCTGCCACCTTTGTCCATGTCAGGAACTGTCCAGAGCAGCAGCAAATCCCCATAGAAAACCTCTCCTGCTCTGGACAGTTCCTGACATGGACAGAGGTGTCAGCAGAGAGCACTGTGTCAGACTGGAGAAAATACACCACTTCCTACAGGACATACAGCAGCTAAGTAGTACTGGAGGACTGGAGATTTTTATTTTACAAATGTATATAACTTTTTGATGTCAGTTGATTCAAAAATAAAGGTCTATGGGCAGGACATTTTTCAGGCATATAGGAGGGAAAATAATCTCAGAGTTAGATAAAGGAAGGCAGACACACAGAGAATCTACTGAAAGCTCTACTAAGTTTTATATCTAACCTTAGTGATATATCTCCAGCTTACACTGCTCAGTACTGCTTTATAATGTCCTTCATGCTACTTCCACTTCCGAGTGCTATAAAGATATAGGGGAGCAGGATCTCTTCTCTGTGTGTTTAGTGTAGGAGACATCATAGCCAGGGCCGTCTTAACAGTATTATGGGCCCCTGGGCAGAGGTGCGAATTGGCCCCCCCAACCGCCACCATCAAATCCCCCACATCTTTGCATATAGTGCCCCCCATAGTAGCCAATCCCCCCATAGTAGCCAATCCCCCCCATATAGTGCCCCCATAGTAGCCAATCCCCCCATATAGTGCCCCCCATAGTAGCCAGTGCCCACATAGTAGCCAGTGCCCCCCATAGTAGTCAGTGCCCATCATAGTAGCCAGTGCCCCCCATAGTAGCCAGTGCCCCCACAGTAGCCAGTGCCCCCCACAGTAGCCAGTGTCCCCATAGTAGCCAGTGCCCCCCACAGTAGCCAGTGCCCCCATAGTAGCCAGTGCCCCCCACAGTAGCCAGTGCCCCCACAATAGCCAGTGCCCCCATAGTAGCCAGTGCCCCCCACAGTAGCCAGTGCCCCCACAATAGCCAGTGCCCCCCACAGTAGCCAGTGCCCCCCACAGTAGCCAGTGCCCCCATAGTAGCCAGTGCCCCCCACAGTAGCCAGTGTCCCTCATAGTAGCCAGTGCCCCCCACAGTAGCCAGTGCCCCCCACAGTAGCCAGTGCCCCCATAGTAGCCAGTGCCCCCCATAGTAGCCAGTGCCCCCCATAGTAGCCAGTCCCCCCCATAGTAGCCAGTGCCCCCCATAGTAGCCAGTGCCCCCATAGTAGCCAGTGCCCCCCATAGTAGCCAGTGCCCCCATAGTAGCCAGTGCCCCCATAGTAGCCAGTGCCCCCATAGTAGCCAGTGCCCCCCAAAACAACAAACCAGTTACTCACCCGTCCGCCGGCCCCAGCAGCTCCTCTCCCGGCAGCGCGCACTCCCGACATCCTCCGGGCACAGGCAGCGGGGTACGGAGAGACTGCCTGTGCCGGAAGTGTCCTGCTGCATGACACATCCAGGACACAGGCAGCGTCTCTGTACCCCGCTGCCTGTGCCCGGAGGATGTCGGGAGTGCGCGCTGCCGGGAGAGGAGCTGCTGGGGACGGCGAACGGGTGAGTTCCTGGACCGCCCGCCCCTTCTATCGCCACTTAGCTGAGTCGATCAGAAGCCCAGAAAAGTGCTGCTCATTGCACTTTCTTGGGCTTCTGATCGGCTGTCAGCTGAGAAGCGATAGAAGGGGCGGGCGGAGGGGGTCGCTCAGGGCCGCTCACTATGCATATGCATAGTGAGGGCAATAGAGGGGGCGGGTGGGACGACTTCCTTGCGGTGCTCAGCACTGCTTGGGAGCCGTCTTTGCTTTATAGGACGCACTTAGTTTTATAAGTGCGTCTTATAAAGCTAAAAATACAGATATGTCTCAGAGGGCAGGGGCCCCCTAGGACGCAAGGGCCCCCGGGCAGCCGCCTACCCTGCCCAATGGATAAGACAGCCCTGATCATAGCAGACAGTCTTCACACAGTTCTCAGGGACAACTAAAAGTTATAGGTGGATCCTGCAGAGGGGAAAACTGGTGGAAAAAGCTAAAAATAGTGCTGCTCCCCATGTGCACACAGGATAGTCTATGCTAAACAGTTTGTGGAAAGTATAGCGACTATACAAAACAAAGCGAACAATTTCAGAAGCTGGAAGAAGGATTTGGAGGTTTTTCCTGCTCGCTTACCTGAATGCAGTAATTCATTGTACAGCTGGACATGCTCATTCTGGGTTTAGGAGTCATATGGGCGGTCCTTAACAGTGAGACACTGAAATACACTTATACAGGGAGGGCTGTCAATCACTAAGTAGGACCGCCCACTAGACTCCTAAGTCCTGAGTTTTCATAGGGTCAAGTGAAAAAGGCTTCATGTACTACTGAACAAACTAACTAAAACCATAACTAACTAACTAACTAGCTAACTAACTAACTAACTAACAAAACCATATATCAGTTTGCTCCATAACACGCTGCAATGTGAAGGATCCCTTTAATTTCCTGGCTAAGGGAGACTGGCTTATTTGTGCCCCTCCAACCACCCAGCGCCCTGGACAAGTGCCCAACCAGCAGTGTCGGACTGGGGTATCTGGGCCTACCAGAGGAAATGATCCTGGGGGACCACCAATGAAGAACCAGTGAGAAACAATGGGGGAGAATTATCAAACTGGTGTAAAGTAGACCTGGCTCAGTTGCCCCTAGCAACCAATCAGATTCCACATTTCATTTTCCAAAGAGTCTGTGAGGAAAGAACAGTGGATTCTGATTGGTTGCCGGGGGCAACTGAGCCAATTCTAATTTACACCAGTTTAATAAATCTCCCCCAACAGTGTTACTGCAGGCTCTAAAGCTGGGGGCCCACCGGAGGATCCGCCGGTCTTCTGGTGGGCCAGTCCGACACAGCCAACCAGGATCCCATCCCCCACCTCCTGTTTCTATCCAGAGATATTGCACTACAGTTGTACAAGAATCACTATACATGACAATACACCCCAGAATCCTACATGACCGTACACCTGGGAGAGTTCTGCCGCGCTACATGACATCCCACTCATAAATCACGCGGTGCGTCGGTGTCCTATTAGATTGTAAATACAGAGCCATACATCACCGTACACCGTGATAATGTTCTCGTCTATGGGGAGTCCCACAAGGACTGTTACAGCGCCATTCAGATGAACCATCTATATTGTTGACATGAATATATTTCACGGTCCACATAATCGACATGGCGGCGGCTTTAAGCAATCGTCGCCAACAAAATATATTGTCTGTCTCTTCTCACCCACATCAAATAAAATCCCCCTTCATTCAAATAAAAAAATAAATTCCCTACTTTTTTCTCAGCATTAAAATACTGGAGTCTAGCAGGAAGTGGTGTATTCTTTCTGACACAGTGCTCTCTGCTGCCATTTCTGTCCAGGGCAGGAGAGGTTTTCTATGGGGATTTGCTGCTGCTCTGGACGGTTCCTGACATGGACAGAGATGGCAGCAGAGAGCACTGTGTCAGACTGTACAGAATACACCACTTCCTGCAGGACATACAGCAGCTGATAAGTACTGGAAAATTGGGGATTTTTTATTAGAACAAATTTATACATATGTGAAATAACAACAATAATAATAATAATAATAATAATAATAAAAAATATAGGGAGTACCCCTTTAAAACTCTTTGTGTATACATCGCCTGTGCTGACCTAGAGGTTAGAGGAAGTAGATAAACACAGCAACAGGACCAGACTACAGCGGGTTTGTTTGTAGTCTGTAACCATGGAAACACATTGGTCTGCATAGGAGCTGTGTACTGTGCATAATAATGGAGATTTATAGTCATGACTTTGCAGAGTTGCTTCACTTTTTATTTTGACACCATTGGAGCGATAAAAATCATTGAATGTAAAAATATTCATCACACGCAGTCACACGGCCGCCATTTGTAGTCTTACTTAGCATATTCATTTATCCTGGTTTATTATATTTTATGGACTGGTAATATACAGCCTCTATATGTCATGACTGTGATGGTGATCTCAGTGACCTCGGCGCTCGTCCCTCCGCACACTCCTCTATCCGCCATTAGGTTTCCCAGCAACCAGATATTTTATGACCTCAGAGTTTTATACCGACGCTCAGAGTAATGGAGTGTATTGAAAGTTTTATGATCACAGAGGAAGAAGAGAAAGCCAGGACCAATTTATCTAAAGGTCAAATAGTAATCCACTGATGGAGATGGAGATGAGGGATCCTATGGGCTATTAGGAATCCTGTAAGCTACAACTGAATAACTGTGCAGTTCTATGATGTATACACCACTAGCCCACTGTATGTATGATGTATACACCACTAGCACTGTACATATGATGTAAACACCAGTACAAAACTGTACATATGATGTATACATCACTAGCACACTGTATATATGATGTATACATCACTAGCACACTGTATATATGATGTATACACCACTAGCTCACTGTATATATGATGTATACACCACTAGCCCACTGTATATGTTATGTATACACCACTAGCACACTGTACATATGATGTATACACCACTACAAAACTGTACATATGATGTATACATCACTAGCACAGTGTATATATGATGTATACACCACTAGCACACTGTACATATGATGTATACACCACTACAAAACTGTACATATGATGTATATATCACTAGCACACTGTACATATGATGTATACACCACTAGCACACTGTAATATGATGTATACACCCCTAGCACACTGTACATATGATGTATACACCACTACAAAACTGTACATATGATGTATACAGTACATCACTAGCACACTGTACATATGATGTATACACCACTAGCTCACTGTATATATGATGTATACACCACTAGCACACTGTACAAATGCTGAAGACGCTGCTAGCACACTTACACTATGCAGGTACCACACATCACATGCCTGACACGTGACTGCATGACACATCACCTCTCTTCTATATACAGACAATTCCTTGCTTGGAGCTTTGCTTATTCCTGCACCTGGCTGTGTGACATTGCCGTAGCAACCAACCCTCATGGATGACGTCGCTCCGGAGGCCTACATAAAGAGCCTCAACCTGTCTGTATTGTTTGCTCCTGACATTGACCTTGTCTCTGAATCCCTCTCCCGCCTCGCTCCTCTGAAGGTTTCTTGGCCCTCGGTTTCGTCCACTTAGCACATCCTTGTGTCACCCTCCAGCTTGTTGCATCCTGACAGTATTCCGGGTGATAACCCCTGACTCCCTTTATAACTACATTACAGTTCTATCAGCGACCCTGACGCCATCTTATGCTAATATAACTGGGATAACCCATACCTACTTGGCAAATGTCACTGACGTACTGGACTAACACCACATACACCAGTCACACACTGGACTAACACCACATACACCAGTCACACACTGGACTAACACCACATATACCAGTCACACACTGGACTAACACCACATATACCAGTCACACACTGGACTAACACCACATACACCAGTCACACACTGGACTAACACCACATACACCAGTCACACACTGGACTAACACCACATACACCAGTCACACACTGGACTAACACCACATACACCAGTCACACACTGGACTAACACCACATATACCAGTCACACACTGGACTAACACCACATACACCAGTCACACACTGGACTAACACCACATACACCAGTCACACACTGGACTAACACCGCATACACCAGTCACACACTGGACTAACACCACATACACCAGTCACACACTGGACTAACACCACATATACCAGTCACACACTGGACTAACACCACATACACCAGTCACACACTGGACTAACACCACATACACCAGTCACACACTGGACTAACACCACATACACCAGTCACACACTGGACTAACACCACATACACCAGTCACACACTGGACTAACACCACATACACCAGTCACACACTGGACTAACACCACATATACCAGTCACACACTGGACTAACACCACATACACCAGTCACACACTGGACTAACACCACATACACCAGTCACACACTGGACTAACACCACATACATCAGTCACACACTGGACTAACACCACATACACCAGTCACACACTGGACTAACACCACATACACCAGTCACACACTGGACTAACACCGCACACACCAGTCACACACTGGACTAACACCACATACACCAGTCACACACTGGACAAACACCACATACACCAGTCACACACTGGACTTACACCGCACACACCAGTCACACACTGGACTAACACCACATACCAGTCACACACTGGACTAACACCACATACCAGTCACACACTGGACTAACACCACATACACCAGTCACACACTGGACTAACACCACATACACCAGTCACACACTGGACTAACACCACATACACCAGTCACACACTGGACTAACACCGCACACACCAGTCACACACTGGACTAACACCACATACACCAGTCACACACTTGACTAACACCACATACACCAGTCACACACTTGACTAACACCACATACACCAGTCACACACTGGACAAACACCAAATACACCAGTCACACACTGGACAAACACCGCACACACCAGTAACACACTGGACTAACACCACATACACCAGTCACACACTGGACAAACACCAAATACACCAGTCACACACTGGACTAACACCACATACACCAGTCACACACTTGACTAACACCACATACACCAGTCACACACTTGACTAACACCACATACACCAGTCACACACTGGACTAACACCACATACACCAGTCACACACTGGACTAACACCACATACACCAGTCACACACTGGACTAACACCGCACACCAGTCACACACTGGACTAACACCACATACACCAGTCACACACTGGACTAACACCACATACACCAGTCACACATTGGACTAACACCACATACACCAGTCACACACTGGACTAACACCACATACACCAGTCACACACTGGACTAACACCACATACACCAGTCACACACTGGACTAACACCACATACACCAGTCACACACTGGACTAACACCACATACACCAGTCACACACTGGACTATCACCACATATACCAGTCACACACTGGACTAACACCACATACACCAGTCACACACTGGACTAACACCACATACACCAGTCACACACTGGACTAACACCACATACACCAGTCACACACTGGACTAACACCACATACACCAGTCACACACTGGACTAACACCACATACACCAGTTACAAATCAACTGGTTTCAGAATGTTATATAGATTTGTAATCTACTTCTTTTTTAAAAATCAGCTGCTGTATGTCCTGCAGGAAGTGGTGCATTCTCTTCAGTCTGACACAGTGCTCTCTGCTGCCACCTCTGTCCATGTCAGGAACTGTCCAGAGCAGGAGAGGTTTTCTATGGGGATTTGCTCTTGGAACTGGGCAGTTCCAGACATGGACAGAGGTGACAGCACTGTGTCAGACTGGAGAGAATACACCACTTCCTGCAGCACATACAGCAGCTGAAAGGTAGTGAAAGACTGAAGATTTTTTTCAAAAAAGAAGTAAATTACAAATCTATAGAACTTTCTGACACCTGCTGATATGAAAGCAAAAAAAAATTGCCGGAGTACCCCTTTAAACAAACCTGCCGGTCAGATTGGTCCAATCGGGCCAGATATGTGTGACTGGCTCATCCCTACTAGTAGACGCTGATGCGACAAATAAAAAATGATAAATAAGGTAGGCCAGGTGACTACTTTTCCCGTTCTCTGTAAAGTCAGTTCCGGTCGCTCCACAGACGCGGTGATGTCACCTTCTCAGTAAAGCTGTTTTGTACAGATAGTTTTCCTGTTGGATAATTGATTCGGCAGATGAATGTGTTTGTGTGACTCATTGCCGTCACTTGCTCAGCTGTCGTCCTCTTTTCCCCCGTAGATTCTCTTTCCTTTTTAATTGCATCTTGTATTTCGTTACGATGGAGGGAGCGTCATTTACATCGCCATTGTCTGGGATCTCGGCAGTGGTGGCTGCAAATAATTAGCTTGAGACTGGGAAAAAAGAACTTTGGAGGATGATTTCCATCGCCTGATTGATATATTTGACAACACTTTACTGCTGAGATGGGAGCAGATTGTGGCTGTTTGTTTCAGAAAATTGGATTTTAGGCAATTCACTATTATTGGGTGAACGATCCAACCATCTATATCATAAAAATCAAAGTCTGTCTGTCTGTCTGTCTGTCCTCTATAGACTTCCAAACGCCTGAACCGTTTAAACCCAAATTTGGCGCAGAGATACATTGGGTGCACGGGAAGGTTTTAGCGAAGGTCCCGTCCCCGCCAGATGTACAGGAGGGGAGGGGGAGGGAAAAGAGCGGCGCCCCATAGAGATGAATGGGAAAATCTCTTCACTGCAAACACAGGTGATATAATTAGCTGCATGTCTCCAGCAGTAAACGGCAGTTGGGAGCCTTAGCAACCAATAGGATTACTGCTTTCATTTTCACAGGGAGCAATGGTTGCTAGGGCAGCTGCCTCACAACATCCACAGTAATAACTGGTAGACCCCTACTCCATCTATACAGTAAATATATACAGGACCCCCTACTCCATCTATACAGTACATGTATACAGGACCCCCTACTCCATCTATACAGTTCATGTATACAGGGCCCCCTACTCCATCTATACAGTACATGTATACAGGGCCCCCTACTCCATCTATACAGTACATGTATACAGGACCCCCTACTCCATCTATACAGTACATGCATATACAGGACCTCCTACTCCATCTATACAGTATATGTATACAGGGGCCCCTACTCCATCTATACAGTACATGTATACAGGACCCCCTACTCCATCTATACAGTATATGTCTACAGGGGCCCCTACTCAATCTATACAGTACATGTATATACAGGGCACTACAGGTATACAGGACCCCCTACTCCATCTATACAGTACATGTATATACAGAGCACTACAGGTATACAGGACCCCCTACTCCATCTATACAGTACATGTATATACAGGACCCCCTACTCCATCTATACAGTACATGTATATACAGGGCCCCCTACTCCACCTATACAGTACATGTATATACAGGGCCCCCTACTCCATCTATACAGTACATGTATACAGGGCCCCCTACTCCATCTATACAGTACATGTATACAGGGCCCCCTACTCCATCTATACAGTACATGTATACAGGACCCCCTACTCCATCTATACAGTACATGTATATACAGGACCTCCTACTCCATCTATACAGTATATGTATACAGGGGCCCCTACTCCATCTATACAGTACATGTATACAGGACCCCCTACTCCATCTATACAGTATATGTCTACAGGGGCCCCTACTCAATCTATACAGTACATGTATATACAGGGCACTACAGGTATACAGGACCCCCTACTCCATCTATAAAGTACATGTATACAGGACCCCCTACTCCATCTATACAGTACATGTATACAGGGCCCCCTACTCCATCTATACGGTACATGTATACAGGGCCCCCTACTCCATCTATACAGTACATGTATACAGGGTCCCCTACTCCATCTATACAGTACATGTATACAGGACCCCCTACTCCATCTATACAGTACATGTATATACAGGACCTCCTACTCCATCTATACAGTACATGTATACAGGGCCCTCTACTCCATCTATACGGTACATGTATACAGGGCCCCCTACTTCATCTATACAGTACATGTATACAGGGCCCCCTACTCCATCTATACAGTACATGTATACAGGACCCCCTACTCCTTCTATACAGTACATGTATATACAGGACCTCCCACTCCATCTATACAGTATATGTATACAGGGGCCCCTACTCCATCTATACAGTACATGTATATACAGGGCACTACAGGTATACAGGACCCCCTACTCCATCTATATAGTACATGTGTATACAGGGCACTACAGGTATCCCAAACTGTGACTAGGTAACACTGCCACACCAGACCTGACCAATACCGCCATACTGTGACTGGGTAACACTGCCACACCAGACCTGACCAATACTGCCATCCTGTGACTGGATAACACCATCATATCAGACCTGACCAATACCACCATACCGTGACTGGATAACACCACCACACCAGACCTGACCAATACTACCATACTGTGACTGGGTAACACTGTCATAACACACCTGACCAATACCACCATACTATGACTGGAAAAAACTGCTATACCAGACCTGACCAATACAGCCATACTGTAACTCGATAACACTGTCATACCACACCTGACCAATACCGCCATACTGTGACTGGATAACACTGCCATACCACACCTGACCAATACCGCCATACTGTAACTGGATAACACCACTATACCAGATCTGACCAATACCGCTACACTGTGACTGGAGAACACCGCCACACCAGACCTGACCAATACCGCCATACTGTGACTGGTTAACACCGCCATACCAGACATGATCAATACCGACACACTGTGACTGAATAACACTGCCATACCAGACCTGACCAATACCGCCATACTGTGACTGGATAACACCGCCATACCAGACCTGACCAATACCGCCATACTGTAACTGGATAACACCACTATACCAGACCTGACCAATACCGCTACACTGTGACTGGAGAACACCGCCACACCAGACCTGACCAATACCGCCATACTGTGACTGGTTAACACCGCCATACCAGACATGATCAATACCGACACACTGTGACTGAATAACACTGCCATACCAGACCTGACCAATACCGCCATACTGTGACTGGATAACACCGCCATACCAGACCTGACCAATACCGCCATACCCCCCTCGAAAAGACACCAGATTTTCTGGCAAGTCTGAACGGGAGGGTACTGCCCCACTGCAAGGTGCTACCCTACGCACCAGACCATGGGTGCCTAATGGTAAATACGACCCTGCAGGTATACAGGGCACTACAGGTATACAGGACCCCAAAACTATACACTACAGGTGCACGGGACCTCCACCAACTATATACTACAGGTATACAGGACCCCAAACTTTACACTACAGGTATACAGGACCCCAAACTTTACACTACAGGTATACAGGACCCCAAAACTATACACTACAGGTATACAGGACCTCAAAACTATACACTACAGGTATACAGGACCTCCACCAACTATATACTTCAGGTATACAGGACCTCCACCAACTATATACTACAGGTATACAGGAACTCCACCAACTATATACTACAGGTATATAGGACCCCAAACTATACACTACAGGTATACAGGACCTCCACCAACTCTACACTACAGTTATACAGGACCCTCAAAGTATGCACTACAGGTATACAGGACCCCCAAACTATATACTACAGGTATACAAGACCTCCACCAATTATACACTACAGGTATCAAGGACACTCAAACTATAAACTACAGGTATACAAGACCTTCACCAACTATACATTACAGGTATACAGCACCAACTATATACTACAGGTATACAGGACCCCCGAACTATACAGTACAGGTATACAGGTATACAGGACCTTCACCAACTGTACACTGCAGGTATACAGGACCTCCCTCAACTATACACTACAGGTATACAGCCCCCCCCAACTACACAATACAGGTATACAGGACCCCCCCAACTATACACTATAGGTATACAGCCCTACCAACTATGCACTACAGATATGCAAGACCTCTAAAAACTATACATTGTGGTATACAGAACCCCTCCGACTATGCACTACAGGTATACACTAATTCCACTGATTAACTCAGATAAAACAATACCTTTAGCTTGGCCTCCTGGGCACCTTAGAATAAATCTAATTAACACACTGACACTTTATAACCGGGCAGCGCCGGGTACATTTTCTAGTATACTATAATGAAGGCCATGAAGAAGGTCGGTGTCAGGGCCTACTGAGCTGTAGAGGACCCCGGCCAATCTCGTCAACATCCTCTACTATGTTCAGGTAAACAAGGACCTCCAGTCACTCTGAAACCCAAAGCTCAGATTAACCTAAATCTGGGTCTGGTCAAAATCATCATCAAAGGCCTTAAAGGGGTACTCAGGCAAAAAAAAAATAACTGTTGTCAGAAGTTATATATTTGTTTTGTTAAAAAATCTTCAGTCTTCCAGTACTTATCAGCTGCTGTATGTCCTGCAGGAAGTGATGTATTCTTTCCAGTCTGACACAGCTACCACCTCCTGTCCATGTCAGGAACTGTCCAGAGCAGAGAGGTTTTCTATGAGGATTTGCTACTACTCTGGACAGTTCATGACAAGGACAGAGGTGGCAGCAGAGAGCACTGTGTCAGAATAGAAAGAATACACCACTTCCTGCATGACATACAGCAGCTGATAAGTACTGGAAGACTGGACATTTTAAGTAAAAGCAAACTACAAATTTGTATACCTTTTGCCGGCATACCCCTTTAAAGGTGTCTTCTACCTTCAACAATCTTTACCGGATAGAAAGGTCTTAATGAACTTACCACAAATTGCCTCCATGCTAATGGTGGTTTTACACGGAACGATTTATCGTTCGAATTTGCACGATAAGGGTCGAATTCGAACTATAATCGTACGTGTAAACGCAGTGAACGATCAAGCGACGAGCGGGAAATCGTCCATTTTGATCTTTCAACAACTTCTCAAATCGTCGTTGATCGTTCGCAAAAAATTTGCAGATTTTTCCATGTAAACAGTCTTTCAATGATTTCACTTATGTATGAGATAGGCTTAAGCGATCGCAAAACGATTTTTCCGTACGATGCATCGTTCCGTGTAAACGCTGATCGTTATGAAAAAAACATTGTTCATTCTAAATCGTTAATCGTGTGATCGGGCGAATTATCACTCCGTGTAAAAGTACCATAAGACCCGCAGTGATCACCCGAAACCTGTGTGAAAGTGTCCAATTTCCCTGCAGTGCCACCTCAGGTGAAATGAAGCATTACATAATGTCTATTCAAATCAGTGCATAATCGGTGTAATGACGGGCAGGATGGGTCCTCCAGATGGAGGGACGCTCTTTGTAACCACTCTCCACTTCATAGATAGGGTGTAACTAGGTGACCGAAGGAGGTCCCTCACTATCCTGAGCTAAAGTGGTATTCGTATTCTGGACAAGTTATGTTTTATCCACAGTATGCATAGAGTAGGGCATAACTAAGAGATCTTGGGGGTCCAAAGGCTGGGGACCCCACATGTGCATTGCCGCTCCTTTCATTCTCTATGGGGCAGTCAAAGCTCAAACTGTCTAAAATCTGGTGGCTCTATAGGGAATAAATGGAGTGGTGGCGTACATTAACTGCCCACAGCTCAATCCAGTGGGGATTTTGGGGTCCCCTTACTCAAGATAGGGAGGGCGAAACGGGCACAGTATAGTGCAGCCCGTACATGACAGGATGGGCAGGAAGGGGTTAAGTTAGGGACCTGGCTCCCAGCATGGTTGCTATGGTAGGGAGCAGCAGCCATTCAGAGGTTTGTTGCTCTATGAAAGAGCCAATGGGGGTAGTGTTAGGAGCGTGGGGGGAGTGTTGTAGCTGGGGGGTAGAAATAGGCTGGGGGGAGGGCTTACCTCACTCTGCTGCATCCGGACCCGAGACAGCCCGCCCGCCCTATTGCTTTTGCCTGGCCGGTGGTATTGTGGCTTGTTCCTGCTCATCGTCACGGCAGCCCGCGGAGGAGTGGTCACGGATGGCCCTGAGTGACTTGGTTCAGGGGCCCATTTAAAGTGATGGGGAACCCCTGTTTTTTGTTAACTGGAGTTCTGTTTTGGATTTGGTGCAGGTGGTTACCGCTTAAGCGGTTATTTGGAGGTTCCATAGGAACCAGGTGGACAGTAGTACATGGCATATTTGCCATCCCCGAGCTGGCGCGGTGCGACTGGGGATTATAGATTACACTTGTACTGCTTGGTTGGGCTATCCGCTACCTCCCCATATTGTTGCTCTGGTTATTACGTTTACAAATACAATCATAAAAGTTGTTATGATAATAAAATGTTTACAGAGTTATTTATGTTTTTCTATTTAATAAAGAGGCTGCTGTGGCCAGTATTTTCCAAATGTCACTCAGCAAGGTGTCCATTATTGGGGGGGGGGGAATTGTTAAGGTGGGAGGGTAACGCTGGGTATTAGGTTTGTCCCCTATCCCGTAATCTGCCTTACCCAGGTCAAGCAGAAAACCCTAAAATACCCTCTGGGTCTGAGTCACAGGCTTTGTATGTGCGCCACCACTCCATTCATTCTCTATGGAGCCACCAGAAATAGACAATTTTAGATTGAACGGCGGCGATGCACATTAGCGGTCCACAGAGGTCGGACCCCCGGAGATCTTTTAGTTAGGACCTACTCTGTGAAAAAGAAATGACTCTGCTCATTTTACCCTAGACTCTACAGCAAAGCTCATCAAATGAGCCACTAAAAACAGAAAGTTTCATCCAGAAGAGATGAGTGAACCAAAATTAGTTCTGAACCTTGCAAAAAGTTTGTTTCGGTACCAAACCAAACTTTTTGCAAAGTTCAAAATGAGTTCATAAAGATGGCGGCTACACACTAAAATACACATAAAATAAAAACAAAAAAAGGGTATGCTCATCTGCCTGCACTTCCTTCGTGTCCTCTTACGGGTCTTACGGTCTTATCCTTTAGGTTTGTCCAGATTTTCTGTACCAAATGGCCCAGTTCACACCCAGCATCCGTGATGGCTCAACCAAAGTTTTCTCCCCTCTTCTAAGAAGCGAAGGTTCTAATTCCAGATGTCACCTTGGTGTTTATACTCTTCACATCCATATTTGAGCGTATTTATATGAGCAATCAGGATTTCACCGGTCTGTATAATTGTCTAATTAGGATGGGGAATGACGGCGGGGGCTCAGTGCGCCAATTTCAATGTGGAATTAGACCAATTATCATCCATATACTGTGAATGTTACCGTGAACCCTCCGAAAGTACCAAGCAAGCAGAGTTATGTCGTCCTCGCACCTAATTATCAACGTTATTGATGTGGAAACTAAATTGTAAATTGCAGATTGTGTTGCCGGAATTCAGATCAGTACAAATTATTTACAGATGCAGCACCCACTAATCGAAGCGGCACCACATCTCGTTACCGCAGCGCGGCGGGACCAGTGCAAGAACTTCCAGCGTGGCATCATATTAGGAGGCTCTGAAGGGGGCTCAGGAGTCTCTTGATGGTGCCATGAGGATTGGGGGCTTCATTGGGAATCAAGCCTGCTTTGATTGGGGTCTTCATTGGGGATTGCAGTGTGCTTTGTGTGGGGAGGATTGGTGGATTCATTGGGATCGTAGTGTTCTTTGTTTGGGGGGCTTTATTGGGATGGTAGTTTGCTTTGATTGGATGTTTCTTTGGGATTGTGGACCTCTTTGTGTGGGGAGGATTGGGGGCTTCATTGGGATTGTGGGCTGCTTTGTGTGGGGAGGATTGGGGGCTTTATTTGGATTGTACTCTGTTTTGTACGGGAAGGATTGGATGCTTCTTTGGGATTGTGGACTGCTTTGTGTGGGGAGGATTGGGGGCTTTATTTGGATTGTACTCTGTTTTGTACAGGAAGGATTGGATGCTTCTTTGGGATTGTGGACTGCTTTGTGTGGGGAGGATTGGGGGAATTCCTTGGGATTGTGGGCTGTTCTGTGTGGGGAGGATTGAGGGCTACATTGGCATTGTGGGCTGCTTTGTGTGGGGAGGATTGGGGGCTTTATTGGGATTTGGGTCTGTTTTGTGCGGGAAGGATTGGACGCTTCTTTGGGATTGTGGGTTGCTTTGTGTGCGGAGGATTGGGGGGCATATTGGGATTGTGAACGGCTATGTTCATAAAATTGCGGCTTGCCCAATTGATTTCTATTTTGTGGACAACAGCGTAGAGCTCCGTGAAACAGCACTGCACATCACGGTTATGCAGTACAGTAGTTGGCTTCAGGCTCTGAATGATCCATAGAGGAGACATGTCTATGCTGTGAATTGCACAAAAAGTCACTTATTTTTGTGCAATTTATGGTGTTTTTGCTAAATTCCTGATAGTCTAAAGAGAATAAAATGGGTCATATGTGCACATAGCTTTAGGGGGGGAATCCAGAGCCAATTTTTTTGGTGCGCCCTAGCCACCCTACTGCGATGATAGTTGACTTCCTCAAGTGTGCTATCAGTACACATTGCCATGTAGTACTGTGAGACAAGAGAAATGTTCTGAAAACTGGCTTTGGGTCCAGTAAGTCCCGAAAGAAATGGGCCGGATGAGAAGGTACTACATTAGGAAGCACTCACCTTGGGGAAGCACAGAGGGGCTCAGGTGTCCCTGCGGTTTTAGCTGCTTGGTGTGGGAAATGCTGCCAACCTGGTGGTGGTCCCTTCCATAGCCAGTAGAGGAGTCATTTACATGGCTAGTAGTAAAGTCCATTCTGTAACTGTTAGAAGAGTCCATTTCATAGCCAGTAGTGGAGTCCATTGCATGATTTGTAGTAGAGTGCATTCCATGGCTTGTAGTAGAGTCTATTCCATGGCCAGTTGTAGAGTCTATTCCATGGCCAGTTGTAGAGTCTATTCCATGGCAAGTTGTAGAGTCCATTCCGTGGCTTGTAGTAGAGTCCATTCCATGGCCAGTTGTAGAGTCCATTCCATGGCCAGTAGTAGAGTCCATATCATGGCCAGTTGTAGAGTCCATTCCATGGCCAGTTGTAGAGTCCATTCCATGGCCAGTTGTAGAGTCCATTCCATGGCTAGAAGTAGAGTCTATTCCATGGCCAGTAGTAGAGTCCATATCATGGCCAGTTGTAGAGTCCATTCCATGGCCAGTTTTAGAGTCCATTCCATGGCCAGTTGTAGAGTCCATTCCATGGCTTATAGCAGAGTCCATTCCATGGCCAGTTGTAGAGTCCATTCCATGGCCAGTTGTAGAGTCCATTCCATGACTAGTTGTAGAGTCCATTCCATGACCAGTTGTAGAGTCCATTCTGTGGCTCATAGTAGAGTCCATTCCATGGCTCATAGTAGAGTCCATTCCATGGCCAGTAGTAGAGTCCATTCCATGGCTCATAGTAGAGTCCATTCCATGGCCAGTAGTAGAGTCCATTTCGTGGCTCATAGTAGAGTCCATTCCACGGCCAGTAGTAGAGTCCATTTCATGGCTCGTAGTAGAGTCCGTTCCATGGCTAGTAGCGGAGCACACCACACCCCGATATACCTGCCGTCTGCTACATCCGTAGGTAAACATTTTAGATTTGCTCTGCATAAAGACACTTAAATTAAAGATTTCCGATCATAGGGCAATTCGCCGCCATCTAGTATTTTGGATTACCTCCATGCATTTGTCATCTGTGGCTTAAGATGTTCCGCAGAATGCAGCCTGAGTATTTTGATAGACGGTCAACCTTGCTCTAACATTGTTTCGACATAATGTGAATTAAGTAGGCATAGCCCTCCGGTATCGTATTAGCAGATTTATCGCCGCTGGCTTGCGTCTCCGCTGCGCTTATCCTTGTATGAATTACACTCTTAACATGCACCACCCCAAATTTCATTTTCCACCTTAATTGGTTCTGTAATTGGTTTTCAAAGGATGAGTGGAGTCTGAATCTGGCCTCTCCGTAATTTCATTAGGAAGCTGCCTCCTGAATAGGAATGGCGATGTCATTGTCGCACAAATTCTATTCAACGTAGACAAGACAAAGGATAAGAACAATGTGAGCTCTCCGTCTTGTATTTCATGTGATTCTTACGGAAAGGGCTTTGTTCCTTTGAAGAGAATCAAAGCCAAGAACTCGGCTGACTAATGGTCTCAGATCCCAATCCCTTAATAGTTATGTCATCACCACTCTTATATAAAACCACTGTCTATGGGGAATCTGGATCAAGGCGAGAAAAAAAAAAACGTTCTTCTAAGTAATCACAACTTAGGTAAATATAAGGCTGAATGCAATGGGGTGTTCCATATGGCGAACATGTCATCAAAAATTAAGAAACCATGATGTATGGGTATGTCATAGTGCCCTTGAGGGTGTATGGAATGGGCTCACTGCTTATAGTCAGCTAATCACTCCATTCCCTCCTCTAACCAAGGGCTCCTTTTCCCCTATATGATACTACTTCCCATCCCAGTTGATCCCCGTTGTGACTAGCTGATCCACATGGGGGGCTGTGGGTGGACCAGAAGCCACGTTCCTAATGTAGGTCTAGTAGCATCTTTTTTAACTTTTTTGGATGAACAGCAGTTAGTGACATGCTTTACTGCAAGCCTCATGGACATACAGTACCTACAATGAACATCTCCAGACCCTAGTCTTTGTATGGGACACATTTGTAAGCATGCTCCGTGACCTTTGTAACCCGTGCAAAGGTTTCTACAGCAGGGGTTTCATGCTGCGGACCTCCAGCTGTTGCAAAAATCAGCTACTATAATGCATGAACAGCTAAAGCTTTGGCTGTATGGCATGAGACTGTAGTTTTGCAACAGCTGGAGGGCTGCAAGTTTGACACCCCAGGGAGGGGCAGGCTGGGCTATGAGCTTCATCTATTGTCTTCTTTATCTACTTTTTTCCCCCTTTATTGCTGTACAGATCGCTTTCCAGCTGCCTCCTCCTTATCATCACAGACTTATCAATCCCAGCTTAGTTTAATATATCAGGATTATTTACTAATAAGGGATTATCCACTCTTTAGTGTTTTGCTGTCCTTATTACTTCCATGTAACATAAGAATTTTCCGCGGATCTTTCCATATGGTGAATTGCTCTCTTGAGCTCCCTTGTTCTATTTTAGCTTGTCTGGACTTCGGTGGATTTTTATTTTCTCTCTTTTTTTTTTCTATTTCTATCTGTGCCACTGACCTATTGATTCCCTTTCTCCTCTTCAGGACTATATCCATTGTGCGGCGGATGCATTGTATTTGCTTTCCTGGGCAGCTCACAACTTGCTTACCGCTCACGGTTGACTGTTTATTTTAAGCTAGCGAAGCTTCAGAGCCTCACTCCATTTTAAAGGGGATTTTTTTTCTCTTTCAAATCAACTGGTGTCAAAAAGGTTTATAATTTGCTTCTATTTTAAATAAATCTCCATTACTCATCAGTCCTGCAGAAAGTTTCAGACAGTTTTATACCCTAGTAACCCAGTGCAGCACCAGGTACCTCCCCAGCAGTGCATAAAACCTTAGTAACCCAGTGCAGCACAGAGCACCTCCCCAGCAGTGCATAAAACCTTAGTAACCCAGTGCAGCACAGAGTACCTCCCCAGCAGTGCATAAAACCTTAGTAACCCAGTGCAGCACAGAGTACCTCCCCAGCAGTGCATAACACCTTAGTAACCCAGTGCAGCACAGATCATAAACTAAACATATAGATACACCCAGCGCAGATAATTAGTGGGTCAGTCAGAATACGGAGGGTCAAGATTATATTGGTGACAAATACCTGTATAGAAATCCAGCTGGAAAGGTGAATATACCCATTGCAGCACAGAGTACCTCCCCAGCAGTGCATAAAACCTTAGTAACCCAGTGCAGCAGAGAGTACCTCCCCAGCTGTACATAAAACATTAGTAACCCAGTGCAGCAGAGAGTACCTCCCCAGCTGTACATAACAACTTAGTAACTTAGTGCAGCACAGAGTACCTCCCCAGCTGTGCATAAAACCTAAGTAACCCAGTGCAGCACAGAGCACCTCCCCAGCAGTGCATAAAACCTTAGTAACCCAGTGCAGCAGAGAGTACCTCCCCAGCTGTGCATAAAACCTAAGTAACCCAGTGCAGCACAGAGCACCTCCCCAGCAGTGCATAAAACCTTAGTAACCCAGTGCAGCACAGAGCACCTCCCCAGCAGTGCATAAAACCTAAGTAACCCAGTGCAGCACAGAGTACCTCCCCAGCAGTGCATAACACCTAAGTAACCCAGTGCAGCACAGAGCACCTCCCCAGCAGTGCATAACACCTAAGTAACCCAGTGCAGCACAGAGCACCTCCCCAGCAGTGCATAACACCTAAGTAACCCAGTGCAGCACAGAGCACCTCCCCAGCAGTGCATAAAACCTAAGTAACCCAGTGCAGCACAGAGCACCTCCCCAGCAGTGCATAAAACCTAAGTAACCCAGTGCAGCACAGAGTACCTCCCCAGCAGTGCATAACACCTAAGTAACCCAGTGCAGCACAGAGCACCTCCCCAGCAGTGCATAACACCTAAGTAACCCAGTGCAGCACAGAGCACCTCCCCAGCAGTGCATAACACCTAAGTAACCCAGTGCAGCACAGAGCACCTCCCCAGCAGTGCATAAAACCCTAGTAACCCAGTGCAGCATGGAGTACCTCCCCAGCAGTGCATAAAACCTTAGTAAATCAGTGCAGCACAGAGTACCTCCCCAGCAGTGCATAAAACCTTAGTAACCCAGTGCAGCACAGAGTACCTCCCCAGCAGTGCATAAAACCTTAGTAACCCAGTGCAGCACAGAGCACCTCCCCAGCTGTGTATAAAACCTAAGTAACCCAGTGCAGCACAGAGTACCTCCCCAGCAGTGCATAATACCTTAGTAACTTAGTGCAGCACAGAGCACCTCCCCAGCAGTGCATAACACCTAAGTAACCCAGTGCAGCACAGAGCACCTCCCCAGCAGTGCATAACACCTAAGTAACCCAGTGCAGCACAGAGCACCTCCCCAGCAGTGCATAAAACCCTAGTAACCCAGTGCAGCATGGAGTACCTCCCCAGCAGTGCATTAAACCTTAGTAACTCAGTGCAGCACAGAGTACCTCCCCAGCAGTGCATAACACCTTAGTAACCCCATGCAGCACAGAGTACCTCCCCAGCAGAGCAAAAAACTTTAGTAACCCAGTGCAGCACAGAGTACCTCCTCAGCTGTGCGTAACACCTTAGTAACTTAGTGCAGCACAGAGCACCTCCCCAGCTGTGCATAAAATTTTAGTAACCCAGTGCAGCACAGAGTACCTCCCCAGCAGTGCATAAAACATTAGTAACCCAGTGCAGCAGAGAGTACCTCCCCAGCTGTGCATAAAACCTTAGTAACCCAGTGAAGCAGAGAGTACCTCCCCAGCAGTGCATAACACCTTAGTAACTTAGTGCAGCACAGAGCACCTCCCCAGCAGTGCATAACACCTAAGTAACCCAGTGCAGCACAGAGCACCTCCCCAGCAGTGCATAACACCTTAGTAACTTAGTGCAGCACAGAGCACCTCCCCAGCAGTGCATAACACCTAAGTAACCCAGTGCAGCACAGAGCACCTCCACAGCAGTGCATAAAACCTTAGTAACCCAGTGCAGCACAGAGTACCTCCCCAGCAGTGCATAAAACCTTAGTAACCCAGTGCAGCACAGAGTACCTCCCCAGCAGTGCATAAAACCTTAGTAACCCAGTGCAGCAGAGAGTACCTCCCCAGCTGTACATAAAACATTAGTAACCCATTGCAGCACAGAGTACCTCCCCAGCTGTGCATAAAACCTAAGTAACCCAGTGCAGCACAGAGCACCTCCCCAGCAGTGCATAACACCTTAGTAACTTAGTGCAGCACAGAGCACCTCCCCAGCAGTGCATAACACCTAAGTAACCCAGTGCAGCACAGAGCACCTCCCCAGCAGTGCATAACACCTAAGTAACCCAGTGCAACACAGAGCACCTCCCCAGCAGTGCATAAAACCCTAGTAACCCAGTGCAGCATGGAGTACCTCCCCAGCAGTGCATAAAACCTTAGTAACTCAGTGCAGCACAGAGTACCTCCCCAGCAGTGCATAAAACCTTAGTAACCCAGTGCAGCATGGAGTACCTCCCCAGCAGTGCATAAAACCTTAGTAACCCAGTGCAGCACAGAGTACCTCCCCAGCAGTGCATAAAACCTTAGTAACTTAGTGCAGCACAGAGTACCTCCCCAGCAGTGCATAACACCTAAGTAACCCAGTGCAGCACAGAGTACCTTCCCAGCAGTGCATAAAACCTTAGTAACCCAGTGCAGCACAGAGTACCTCCCCAGCAGTGCATAACACCTAAGTAACCCAGTGCAGCACAGAGCACCTTCCCAGCAGTGCATAAAACCTTAGTAACCCAGTGCAGCACAGAGTACCTCCCCAGCAGTGCATAAAACCTTAGTAACTTAGTGCAGCACAGAGTACCTCCCCAGCAGTGCATAACACCTTAGTAACCCAGTGCAGCACAGAGTACCTCCCCAGCAGTGCATAAAACCTTAGTAACCCAGTGCAGCACAGAGTACCTCCCCAGCAGTGCATAAAACCTTAGTAACCCAGTGCAGCACAGAGTACCTCCCCAGCAGTGCATAAAACCTTAGTAACCCAGTGCAGCACAGAGTACCTCCCCAGCAGTGCATAAAACCTTAGTAACTTAGTGCAGCACAGAGTACCTCCCCAGCAGTGCATAACACCTAAGTAACCCAGTGCAGCACAGAGTACCTTCCCAGCAGTGCATAAAACCTTAGTAACCCAGTGCAGCACAGAGCACCTCCCCAGCAGTGCATAACACCTTAGTAACCCAGTGCAGCACAGAGCACCTCCCCAGCAGTGCATAAAACCTTAGTAACTCAGTGCAGCACAGAGTACCTCCCCAGCAGTGCATAACACCTAAGTAACCCAGTGCAGCACAGAGTACCTTCCCAGCAGTGCATAAAACCTTAGTAACTTAGTGCAGCACAGAGCACCTCCCCAGCAGTGCATAACACCTAAGTAACCCAGTGCAGCACAGAGCACCTTCCCAGCAGTGCATAACACCTTAGTAACCCAGTGCAGCACAGAGTACCTCCTGAGCAGAGCATAAAACCCTAGTAACCCAGTGCAGCATGGAGTACCTCCTAAGCAGTGCATAAAACCTTAGTAACTTAGTGCAGCACAGAGCACCTCCCCAGCAGCAATGAGAATCCATGTACCATTGACGTTCTGACATTTACCGGTTTGGACAGGAAGCTATAACGCGGTGGAGATGGAGGCATCTAATGAGTCGCCCCCCCTCCTCTGTCACTGCCATCATTCCACCACCCATCCAAGACAACTTCCCGCTTCTTGCTGAGTCAGCGTTCTGCTGGAGGCCTCACTTCTGCTTATTCACATCACTGTGTAATACATTAGGAGAATCTCGCTGACTGCGCACGTCACGCTGAAAGCTTCTTAAGAGATTACTGTCATTTACTTTGGCAGGTCTTTTTTTTAATTTAGGGAGTGATTTTTAGCAGTTTTCACACCAAAACCAAAACGAGCCTCCTGGTGATCGGGGAATGCTCGGCTCGGCGTCTATGCTCGGCTCAGCCAGTGGTGTAGCTATAGGTGTCACAAGGGGGGAAGTTTCAAAAAGGTCCATAAATCAGCTCTTTAAAGGGGTAGTTCACCCCCCAAATTTTTTTCATATCAACTTGTGCCAGCTTGTTTTCCAGTTCTTATAAGTTGCTGTATGTCCTGCAGGAAGCAGTGTATTCTCTCCAATCTAACACAGTGCTGTCTGCTGCCACCTCTGTCCATGTCAGGAACTGTCCAGAGCAGGAGAGGTTTTCTATGGGGATTTGCTGCTGTTCTTGACAGTTCCTGACATGGACAGAGGTGGCAGTAGAGAGCACTGTGTCAGACTGGAAAGAATACACCACTTCCTGTAGGACATACAGCAGCTGATAAGTACTGGAAGACTGGAGATTTTTTTTTCCCCCCTTAAATTTATAACTTTCTGTCACCAGTTGATTTAAAATGAATTTCTTTTTCTTTGGAGTACCCCTCTCTGAGTATCTTCAAAATAAAAAAGAAACCATACTCCTTTGACCTGATCCCCCCCCATGAGTCCTGGTCATAGCTGCTCTCACTTGTTGTTCGCTTTCAGTGAAAATACCTGCTTAGCCAATCACAGACTGAGGTGGGTCACTGCTGCAGCCAATGATTGGCTGAATAGATATTTCCTGCAGGAACAAGACATCACAGGAAGTGGTGAGCAGCAAGGATCAGGGACCATTGAATGGCAGCTGTAGGGAGAACAGGGAAGAAGAGTATGGTTCTGAGTCTCCCTTATCAATGCCTAGAATACCCCTTTAAGTACTGTGACTACTACTTGTGTTATACAGCATTTGCTTGCATGCCAGAGATCCCCTACAGATCATTAGTTTGCCTGAATGTTCAGTATTCATGGTTTACGAACCGAGACGAATGTGGATAAAACCCTGCAGGAAGCCGGAGAACATCTGGACAATGGGCTGGAACCTCAGACTGAAGGGTTATATGAGCAGGAGTAGTAGGTGCAGGGGGCGGGATGTGCGCTGAGTCACTTGTTTTGTTCTGCAGGAACATTGCTTCATTGTTCTCTCTGTGTAATGAATAGACAAGCGGAATGGAGGGTGACGGCTGCCGGCGCTCCGTACAGCAGGGGTTACAGTGCAGCCAAGCAGCCATATACCACTACAATCCATATACTCAGACTTCTAGGTGAGAAAAGTCACGGGGGCCCCGTCTCACCTCTCAATTACTGTACAGCGCTGTGGAATAAGTCAGTGCTATTAAAGGGGAAGTATCAGCAGGTTAGACAATCCCCGATTGCACAGGAGACGTCGAGGAGGAAGGTATGTCTGTTACTTTTGTGGTGTGAGCCCCCGGTGATGTTGTGTCGGAGGATTGGCCAGTCACTTGCTAGATGGTGAAGTGTGGTTGGTCGGACTATTAGGGAGGGCTGGCTACTACATAAGAGACTATGGGGGAGGGCTGGTTACTACATAAGAGACTATGGGGGAGGGCCGGCTACTATCTAAGAGTCTATAAGGGAGGGTGGCCACTATATAAGAGACTATGGGGAGGGCTGGCTACTATATAAGAGACTATGGGGAGGGCTGGCTACTATATAAGAGACTATGGGGAGGGCTGGCTACTATATAAGAGACCATGGGGAGGGCTGGCTACTATATAAGAGACTATGGGGAGGGCTGGCTACTATATAAGACACTATGGGGAGGGCTGGCTGCTAGAGACTATGGGGGAGGACTGGCTACTATATAAGAGACTATGGGGGAGGACTGGCTGCTATATAAGAGACTATGGGGGAGGACTGGCTACTATATAAGAGACTATGGGGAGGGCTGGCTACTATATAAGAGACTATGGGGAGGGCTGGCTACTATATAAGATACTATTGGGGAGGGCTGGCTGCTATATAAGAGACTATGGGGAGGGCTGGCTACTATATAAGAGACTATGGGGAGGGCTGGCTACTATATAAGAGACTATGGGGAGGGCTGGCTACTATATAAGACACTATGGGGAGGGCTGGCTGCTATATAAGAGACTATGGGGGAGGACTGGCTACTATATAAGAGACTATGGGGAGGGCTGGCTACTATATAAGAGACTATGGGGAGGGCTGGCTACTATATAAGATACTATTGGGGAGGGCTGGCTACTATATAAGAGACTATTGGGGAGGGCTGGCTACTATATAAGAGACTATTGGGGAGGGCTGGCTACTATATAAGATACTATTGGGGAGGGCTGGCTACTACATAAGAGACTATGGGGAGGGCTGGCTACTATATAAGAGACTATGGGGGAGGGCTGGCTACTATATAAGAGACTATTGGGGAGGGCTGGCTACTATATAAGAGACTATTGGGGAGGGCTGGCTACTATATAAGATACTATTGGGGAGGGCTGGCCACTATATAAGAGACTATGGGGGAGGGCTGGCTACTATATAAGAGGCTATGGGGGAGGGCTGGCTACTATATAAGAGACTATTGGGGAGGGCTGGCTACTATATAAGAGACTATTGGGGAGGGCTGGCTACTATATAAGAGACTATTGGGGAGGGCTGGCTACTATATAAGATACTATTGGGGAGGGCTGGCTACTATATAAGAGACTATTGGGGAGGGCTGACTACTATATAAGAGACTATTGGGGAGGGCTGGCTACTACATAAGAGACTATGGGGGAGGGCTGGCTACTACATAAGAGACTATTGGGGAGGGCTGGCTACTATATAAGAGGCTATGGGGGAGGGCTGGCTACTATATGAGACTATTGGGGAGGGCTGGCTACTATATAAGAGACTATTGGGGAGGGCTGGCTACTATATAAGATACTATTGGGGAGGGCTGGCTACTATATAAGAGACTATTGGGGAGGGCTGGCTACTATATAAGAGACTATTGGGGAGGGCTGGCTACTATATAAGAGACTATTGGGGAGGGCTGGCTACTATATAAGAGACTATTGGGGAGGGCTGGCTACTATATAAGATACTATTGGGGAGGGCTGGCTACTATATAAGAGACTATTGGGGAGGGCTGACTACTATATAAGAGACTATTGGGGAGGGCTGGCTACTACATAAGAGACTATGGGGGAGGGCTGGCTACTACATAAGAGACTATTGGGGAGGGCTGGCTACTATATAAGAGGCTATGGGGGAGGGCTGGCTACTATATGAGACTATTGGGGAGGGCTGGCTACTATATAAGAGACTATTGGGGAGGGCTGGCTACTATATAAGATACTATTGGGGAGGGCTGGCTACTATATAAGAGACTATTGGGGAGGGCTGGCTACTATATAAGAGACTATTGGGGAGCGCTGGCTACTATATAAGATACTATTGGGGAGGGCTGGCTACTATATAAGAGACTATTGGGGAGGGCTGGCTACTATATAAGAGACTATTGGGGAGGGCTGGCTACTATATATATATGATACTATTGGGAAGGGCTGGCTACTATATGAGACTATGGGGGAGGGCTGGCTACTAAATGGGATACTTGGGGGGCTGGCTACTATTTGGGCACTATTGGGAGGGCTGGCTAATATGTGGGGCAATTTTCGGGGGGTTGGCTATTACATGGTTGGGGTTTAATCATATCATAGCAATTTATCATGCCCTTTTTCATAGTGCACAGGGCTAAGAGACGCACACCACTGACAGTGCCAGGCACACCGCACGCTGCTCTGACAGTGCCAGGACCGCCGCATTCGCACTTCAATAAATATCATGGTTGGCCCGCAACTTTGTCTAGGTTTTTAATTTTAACCCACTGTGTATTTGAGTTTGACACCCCTGTTTTAGTAGATTTACTGGAACTCCTATGAGAAATGATGCAATGCAGCACATTGCACCCACTCAGCTCTGCTAGGTTTTGCTCACTCAGCTCCCCACATCTGCAGCTTCCGGATGCAGCTGCTCCTCTGGATTGTAACCACAGTCTTGGTAATTGTATTCCCAATTAAGTGAACCGATAAGCAAATAGCTATGATCTGATCTAAGGTCCCCGCTGTGTGGAGTAACCGTGCGGAGAGGTGTGATGTGTGCACAGGACCGCCGCTCAGCAATGTGGGGGAGATGTGCCAGGCCTATAATCTGCTGGGAACGGGTTTATGTTCCTGAAGGATAACCCGCTATTTTCTCCCGCCGAGCGCTCAGCCTTTATTATAGTCCGGACGTAAGTTTATAGAGACAAAGGTATAGCAAAAACGTCCGGAAATAAAACTTTATGGTTTAACCTTTGTATAACCCATAGATTGGAGACATGTATTAGCTGAGCTCACAGAGCATTGTCTACAGTGGATACAGCTGGGAGCAGGACTAGCTATGTACAATGTATCAGTCTGGAGCTCACAGAGCATTGTCTACACTGGATACAGCTGGGAGCAGGACTAGCTATGTACAATGTATCAGTCTGGAGTCCAGGCTGTAGAGCTCACAGAGCATTATCTACACTCGATACAGCTGGGAGCAGGACTAGCTATGTACAATGTATCAGTCTGGAGCTCACAGAGCATTGTCTACACTGGATACAGCTGAGAGCAGGACTAGCTATGTACAATGTATCAGTCTGGAGTCCAGGCTGTTGAGCTCACAGAGCATTATCTACACTCGATACAGCTGGGAGCAGGACTAGCTATGTACAATGTATCAGTCTGGAGCTCACAGAGCATTGTCTACACTGGATACTGCTGAGAGCAGGACTAGCTATGTACAATGTATCAGTCTGGAGCTTACAGAGCATTGTCTGCACTGTAGACAGCTGAGAGCAGGACTAGCCATGTACAATGTATCAGTCTGGAGTCCAGGCTGTAGAGCTCACAGAGCATTGTCTACACTCGATACAGCTGAGAGCAGGACTAGCTATGTACAATGTATCAGTCTGGAGTCCAGGCTGTAGAGCTCACAGAGCATTATCTACACTCGATACAGCTGAGAGCAGGACTAGCTCTTAGTGTATCTGTGTAGAGGCACGGTGCCTAAGGGAGTCGGTGGTTCCCCTGCTGGGTCAGCTGGTACAGTGGTGTGGTAGCTGAGTGGGTCCAGGGTCACTTGGGCACTTGTCATGGTAGCCTGGAGAGGTGCAGGACTTACCCCGGACAGTTTGGCATCGAAACCGCACAGAAAGAAAAAGTCCAGTGCAATACAATAGAGAAAGTACAAAGTTACTTACAGTAGGTGCTTGGGGTTGAGGTAGAGAGGAGGTGCTTTGTAGTAGAGAGAGAGGATAGGAGAGGGAATGCCTGAGGGGCCTTGTCCAATGTAGAAGTGTACTCTGCCTATAACACTCGTACTCACGTACAAACTCTAGTCTTCCCGCCTTTTGCCCCCTAGTTGTGAGCTACCCATCCTAGGTGTGTAGTACGAGCCCCAGGCCTTGTTATCTGGGATAAGTAGACACCCAAGACTTCCCAGTTGTCCTGCACTGCGCAGTGGAATACATAGACTTTTTGTACCTTCTTTCCACTAGCTACCCATCCTAGGTGTGTAGTACGAGCCCCAGGCCTTGTTATCTGGGATAAGCAGACACCCAAGATTTCCCAGTTGTCCTGCACTGCGCAGTGGAATACATAGACTTTCTGTACCTTCTTTCCACTAGGGTCAGTTCCTGTGACTGCTGAGGTAACTGTCCTGTACGTTTAGGGTGCCTTCACCCCTACCGACTCGCAGCGTTAATAACGCTGCGAGTCGTCTAGGTCCTGGCAGATCACTGTCATTACATACACGCAGTGGTCTGAACGACCACTGCGTGTATGTAAATCTGCCGGCCGCTTAACCCCTTCTGATGCCGGACGCCTCTCGCTCCGCTCTGTATACATACCTCCTCGCTCCACGGGGTCCCGGCGTCCTGCTTTCACGCCCGGCCAATCAGTGTGTTGCCCTGCTGCAGCCACTGATTGGCCGGGCGGGAGAGCAGGACGCCAGGACCCCGAGCAGCGAGGACAGGTAATGTATACAGTGGAGTGGGAGGCGGGCGGCATCAGAAGGGGTTAAGCGGCCGGCAGATTAACATACACACAGCGGTCGTTCAGACCGCTGCGTGTATGTAATGACAGTGATCTCCCAGGACCTAGCCGACTTGCAAAATTATTAACGCTGCGAGTCGGTAGGTGTGAAGGCACCCTTAGAGAGGTCCCTGGCATGGACAAGGTGTTCCCTTTATGGCTTCTCTCCCCTTGTTGAGCTTTAGCACTGCATAGTGGTTCTGTTGCTCATAGGAAAGAACTGCGGCTTGCTTGCTTGCTTACTTGTGTCCCTGTCAGAGGCCCTGGCTTGGCTTCAGCAGGGACCTGCTGAAAAGATAGGCTAAAGAAAGTAGGGAAAACACCTGCACCTGTGAGTGGGCAAAATACAACATGTGACATAAAATAGTTAACCTTTGGTATAGCTCAGTTGTGCATAGAATAAGCTACATACAAACACAGTAGTGACACCTAGTGGGGAAAAACACTAACTACAGTGGATACCTCATCCCAGATGTGTGAACCCAAGGCAGTTACCTTACTCAGGTGCAATAACAGTTAAGGTGCCCGTACCAGGTCACCACATATAAGTCTGGAGTCCAGGCTGTAGAGCTCACAGAGCATTGTCAGGATACAATTCTATCAGGTCCAGCTATATACCACTTTGCTGCCTATAAGTGTAGGGAGCATTATGAAGTGAAGCACATACTTATTGCCTGATCTTAGATTAGTTTTCATGTGATTTTTGTTTTTTCCAGCACATAATGTATTTCCCATAGAGATGCTAATCCTCTCTAATTTCTAAACCAGTATGCAGCCTTGCTGGGGATTTGTTTGACAGTCGGGTAATGAATAATCTCGCTCCTATTGTCACTTCCAAGACTCCGGCACAAAGTGTTTTCTTTGCTTTTTGTTCAATTACAAGTGAGAAAATGGATAAAATTACAGATTCCGCTCGCTCGTCGCATGGAAAGAATTTCACAAATTAGATAATTTATTAGCGATGACTCCGAGACGTATTCCGGGAGCAAACGCTCAATTTTATAATCACTGTAAATATGGGAGAAAGATTACTCATTACCTCTAATAGAGGGAAGTCAGCTGTCTTACTACCATTCTATTTATTTCTTATTTCCTGAATCAAATGTTGGTTTTTTTAAAGCAGAAACTCGCAAAAATGTTTTTCCTCTCAAATCAACCAGTGACAGAAAGTTATACAGAGTTGTAATTTAATTCTGTTTAAAAATCTTTAGTCTTCCAGTACTTATCAGCTGCTGTATGTCCTGCATGAAGTGGTGTCTTCTCTCCAGTCTGACACAGTGCTCTCTGCTGCCACCTCTGTCCATGTCAGGAACTGTCCAGAGCAGCAGCAAATCCCCATAGAAAACCTCTTCTGCTCTGGACAGTTCCTGACATGGACAGAGGTGGCAGCAGAGAGCACTGTGTCAGACTGGTGAGACTACATCACTTCCTGCATATATATATATATATATATATATATATATATATATATATATATATATATATATATATATATATATATATACACACACACACACACACCACAGCTGCCGGGCCCGATAGAAGCTGCTATGTTATGTCCACCATGCTGTTCTGGATATTAGTACAAGGTCTTACAGCGTGTTGTGTGCACAGTAATAACTTGCTCACCTTCAGTCTATGGGGACGCGGCAGATAACACATCTTGATATCTTGATATGACGATGAGCGGCGCCATGGACGGCCTTATTAGCTGGATGACAAACGCCGCTTCTTTTATTCTAATGAAGCAACATTGATTTTGGCCGCTCTCCAATGACAGCCGGTCTCTTCATTTCCATCGAGGTGCTTGAGGGCAAATATATATATCCTGTATATATACATAGAGGAGTATATAACATGGCGCCATTATAGGACACCGGAGATTGGTGGAGGTCCTCCGGGTGCAGTCCAGGCTTTATTACCTGATCACTCTCTAATATATAAGAACACTGCAGGCTGTATTACCTGACCACTCTCTAATAAGAGAGAACACTACAGACTTTATTATCTGATCACTCTCTAATATAGGAGAGCAGTCCTGATCACTCTCTAATATGTAAGAACACTCCAGGCTGTATTACCTGACCACTCTCTAATATAGTAACAAGGATTTCATACCTTTATTATTGATGACATTTCTTCTCTCCCTCCTGTTTCCCTCTCCAGGTGATGACCTGATAATACAATGTCTGAGGTACAGGGGACAGTGGAGTTCTCCGTGGAGCTTCATAAATTCCACAATGTTGACTTATTCCAGAGAGGGTGAGTATATACCGTATCCATGATAAGATGTGTGAGCCCTGACAAATGGTGGGCCTGTAGCTGTGTCACTTCCTATCTATCTATCTATCTATCTATCTCCTATCTATTATCTATCTATTATACAGTATCTCAACTTCTTTTTCATAGGTGTCTTTAATTTAAATATATATTTTTTATTCCCGAATACACTTTAAAAATATTCTTCCTTTCTCCCAGGTATTATCATGTAAGAGCTGCACTGAAAATAACATCCAGGACTCCTCACAAGCTGACTGCCTCACTTGTAGGACCTACAGGTATATAACCAAGGGATCTATCTATCTATCTATCTATCTATCTATCTATCTATCTATCTATCTATCTATCTCCTATCTATCTATCTATCTATCTCCTATCTATCTATCTATCTATCTATCTATCTATCTATCTATCTATCTATCTATCTATCTCATGGCATACCATATATTGCTAATAAAATAATTGCTACTTTGTAACTGCAATACCACATTTTACCACATGGGGTGCTGTCTAGGTTACACAAGCACTTTCCATTAGTCTTAGGCTACGTTCACATCAGCGTTTGACTATCTGGCACCATTCCGTCTACCTTTTCCGTTTTGGAGTAAGCAAAATGGAAACTGTCGGATCTGCTAAAATCCCCATAGATTCCCATGATATTTTAGTGTGCTCCGTTTGCATGCAATCCGTTCAAGATCCGTTTTTTTGAACGGAAGAAAAAATAGTGTTTGCAGTATTTTTCTTTCCGCTTAAAAAAAACGGACCACGAACGGAAAGTGCACTTCCGTTTTTTTTTACATTGTAGTCAATGAGGACGGATCTAAAACGGAAGGTATTTCTGTTCACATCCGTTTTTTTCATCCGATTTTGCACTGAGCATGCGCAGAAGCAGCAAGAAACCAAAGAAGAAAAATAAACGGATAGAAAAACAGATGCCGACTGATGCAAACGGATGTACAAAAGTCAGTTTTTTTAAGCCAAAATACAAACAGACCATTAAAAAAGATGAACATTTTGCAATCAGTTTGCATCAGTCTGCTGATCAGTTTATGCTCATCCGTTTAATTAATATAGATGGATCCATTATAAACAAAGAAAAACGCTAGTGTGGCCGAGCCCTTAGGCCTTATACACACGCTGTATTAAAGAGGCTATAAAGGATTAAACAGCCCCACTCATGTCCTCAGTTTGTGTGTGATATTGCAGCTCAGTTCCAATAGTTGCAATACCACACAAAACCTGAGTGGCGCTGTTTGTGGATGAAAAAAAGCTATGTTTCTCTAATCCTATATAACCCCTTTTATTCTCTTTATTGCAGTGAGCCATAATGGGGCTCCCATAGAAGTGCATGGGGCTTTACTGTACGTTTTCTCCCAGATTTCATATAGAGGCTAAGAGAGACTTTTTGTCAGATGTTTTTATTATAATATAGACAATTTTATAATGTATTGTGGCGTCCCACTACTAGTGTTTCTCTTATGCACCTGCCCTAAAGTTAAATAAGTGTTGGATGAGGTATTCTAAGTTTCCCCACTAGGTGTCAGTATTTTTTATATTTATTATTACTATTGCACAGATGAAGGACGGTTATGGATTAAGTGATTTGTAACACGTGTTA
This sequence comes from Dendropsophus ebraccatus, assembly GCF_027789765.1. Classification (NCBI taxonomy): domain Eukaryota; kingdom Metazoa; phylum Chordata; class Amphibia; order Anura; family Hylidae; genus Dendropsophus; species Dendropsophus ebraccatus. Next base: position 13,075,909 of record NC_091455.1, read on the forward strand.
TGTGCTGACCTATCACAGGTGCTCTTTTCTTCTATCCTATCCCCTTCTGCCTCTCTCAGCACACAGTCATCCCAACCACTCACAGGAGGGTAAACAAACATCCCTGTAGGAGGAAGTGGATTTAGTCTTAGCTAGTTTCTCAGTGAGAGAGGACACAACCAAACCAAGTTCCTGCTGTAGTTAAGCCAGGGCCTGGCTTATGCCAGGACCCCTGACAGGAACCAAGCACATACTGTATGCAGCAAAAGACTCTATTCTTCAGTCAAAAAACTACTTTAACTATGCAGTGCTAAGCTAAAGTAGGGGAGAGCAGACACCAAGGAACACCCTAACCCACGCCAGGAACCCCAGCAATTGCTGAGGGACTATTCTCTTTTCTAAAAACACTGCAAGAAGCAGGAGGTACGTCTTCAAAATCCCCAGATGAAGGAGCTTACTCAAGACCCTTATGCTCTCTGTCTGGTCAGACTTAGTCTAAACGTGAGTACGAGTATCACTTCACTACTCATATATAGCTTCACTATAGTTCAAGCAGAGTACAAGGTCTACATTGGGCAGGGCTCCTCTGGCAACTTCCTCTCCTCTTCTCTCTACCTACTACAAAGCATTACTACTTGTACTCTTCCCAAGCACCTACCTTACATAGTAGATTATCCCCCCTTGTTCCTCCATATAGAAGATAGACCCTACCTGTGTGCCCTCATATAGAAGTTAGACTCCCCTCTGTGCATCTATCTAGTATTTAGACCTTTCTGGGCAGGACCCCCCCCCCCCCAAAAAAAAGTAGCATCCTCCATGTAGGCATCCCCTCCAGCATCATCTCATGTAGGTAATCCCCCCAGTATGTATTCCCCATGCAGCCACCCCCTTTCCCAGCAGTAATCTCCCTGGTAATCCTCCAGGTGATTAGACACCACCCCCACCACTGTGAGTAGACTGTACCTCCAAATTAGATACCCCCTTTTCAGTTAGCCAGCACATTCCATATTATATGGCAGTGTTATTTTGGCACTGTATTGTATAGCAGTGTTATTTTTGCACTGTATTGTATAGCAGTGTTATTTTTGCACTGTATTGTATAGCAGTGTTATTTTGCACTATACTATATAGCAGTGTTATTTTGGTGCTATACTATATAGCAGTGTTATTTTGGCACTATACTATATAGCAGTGTTATTTTGGCACTATACTATAAGGCAGTGCTATTTTGGCATTATACTATATGGCAGTGTTATTTTGCACTATACTGTATAGCAGTGTTATATTGGCACTATACTGTATAGCAGTGTTATTTTGGCACTATACTATATGGATGCATCAGACTAGGTTTGGTATTCTATGGTGAACTACAGTATATATTACGGAAAAAAACACGCCACTGGTTGCAATTGCGGAATGACTACAAATGAGTGTTGAACATAGGAAAACCCCATTAAATGTTGGTAATCCGATGACAGGAGACATTATGGGTAGAGGATAACACATGGCGGCATTATCCACCATATGGCTCGCCCTGCTCTGAGAGCTTTGGTCCCCTGAACCTGTCATCACAATTGTTCCTTCACCACGATGCGACCGCATGCACATCACAGTCTCGGTGCAGTAAGTGGGAGATTTCGACAACAGTTCCGTAAAACCAAAGATCTTCATCCAAATTCAAGTGTTAAAAGGGAAGAAAATGTCGAATAAGTCCATGGCCTGATTTAGCCGCAATATGTGACTAGGACTCTCGGCAGGGCCGAACCGTCCTCGCAGACCTCCTTAATCCCCCATTACTTAGATAAACACATGCTGTCCATAAATGCAATATGCTTATGCGGCTATTGGAGTGGAGCCAGATCCTGATGGATTATCATCTCACAGCGACTCGGCCATTTAATCAGTTTATGATTTACTTGAGCAATCAAAGCTCTCACGTCGTGGAGTCGGGGAGAAGACGTGAGGCCGGGAGGACTCCGCTGTGACATTCAGGAACTAAAGGAGGTCAAGATGATTCTTACTTCTCAGAATGGCCAAAGAAGGGAGGGGTGGGACAATCTAACGGTCCATACTATGTCTGTGCATGTAAAATTCTTAAAGGGGTACTCCAGAAAAAAGAAAAAATTACTTCTATTGAATATTCTTACTTCTTCCAGTACTTATCAGCTGCTGTGTGTCCTGCAGGAAGTGGTGTATTCTTTCCAGTCAGGGGAGCAGGAGAGGTTTTCTATGGGGATTTGCTGCTGCTCTGGACACTTCCTGACACGGACAGAGGTGGCAGCAGAGAGCACTGTGTCAGACTGGAAAGAATATACCATTTCCTGCAGGACATACGGCAGTTGATAAGTACTGGAAGGCTGGAGATCTTTAATAGAAGCAAATTACAAATCTCTGGCACTTTCTGACACCAGTTGATTTGAAAGAACATTTAGCTGGAGTACCTCTTTAAAGGTAGCAAACTGTCACTTTAAAATATGCGCAACCGAAAGGCGGTGACCGTATGCAAATTAAGGACATTTTTCATTATTTTCTGGAGGCAAAAAATACCCCTTTAGATAAGCAAATACCTCACCGCTCATAGAATGTATAGGTACAGGGATTCCTCCCTCTCCCATATGTGCTGCTGCTCTGGACAGTTCCTGACATGGACAGAGGTGGCAGCAGAGAACATTGTGTCAGACTGGAGAGAAGACACCACTTCATGCAGGACATACAGCAGCTGATAAGTACTGCAAGACTTTTTTAATAGAAGTAAATTACAGATCTTTGGCACCAGTTGATTCGAAAAAAAATAAAAAAAATAAAAAAAATAATATATATATATATATATATATATATATATTTTTTTTTTTTTTTTTTTTTTTTTTTTGTGAACTACCCCTTTAATCTCATATCTCCAGTATCTTAACTATTTTAATGGAAATCATTTTGTTTTGACCTTGAGCACAATGTAAAATCTCTAAGTCTCCAGTCAAAGGGATAATTAGAAAAAAAATAACGAACCCCAATTCGTCTAACAAGAGTCGGTTAACTTCAGACGTACCCTGGAGTCATATGTATACTCTTTTAATTAAGTAGCGGTGAGCAGCTTCATCGCCCTTCCAGTCATTCTGCATCCGTGACGCCAAGTCGGGGAAAGCTGCTGGTGGGAATACATCAGAGGCTGAACATGCTGGAACGTCAATGGAGGATGTGCAGAATGGCGGGAGCATGGTGCCGATAACCACCACACAGTCTCCAGATGGGGAATTGCCCAGAGGTGATAACAGTGACTTGAATATTTCATCTTTGGTCCTTGTGCGTCACCATGTGCTTGGAGTTATTGCTCGGCGCATACACTTATATACAGATGAAGCAGAGCCAATGGCGTCATATGTCTTCTGGTCCCAATAATAAAGGTGCCGCTAGTCTAGGCAATCTTAACTATCTTGCTTCCTAGGTTGTCACTAGTGTTGAGCATACTTGTCGATTTATTTATTTTCGGCAATGTTCTCCAAACCTGAACACTCAGCATTTGAAACCCGGTGCCTGGAGAAGTTGGATGCAGTCCTGGGAAAAACATGTATACAGTCATAGGCTATCCTTGTTTTCCTGACAACCCTAGAGAATCCGATCTCTTCAGCCGATGGGAGTTGCATTTATGTTCAGAGAAGGTGGCCCAGTCTCGAATAGTTCGACAAGTTTGCCCAACACTAGTGGCCACAAGAGGGACTACAGCCAAGGTGGTTTGTAGCACCCTTCCTCCACCCACCATAACCCATGCTCCTGTTAGGCCATAAACATTAGCTACGTCTTAGAAAAACCCTCTGATTTCAGCAATGAAAATGACAGCAATGACTGGCTGACATTTAAAGTATAGGTGGACAGCCAATTCTCCCCCAGTGGCAGAAGCTGGGTAAAGTCGGATGGGGCATGTTGGAATAAAGCTGCCCAATCCTTTGACCTCACACACTGTTGGTCGGGCCAAATGTTCAAGTCTAAGTGAAGGTCAGAAGAGAGAGCTGTTTGCCGTACGAGCCTTCCAATGTAAGCAGTATCCCTGGCCATCTGTCTCTGCACTCTGTAGTGCTGGGAAGGTTAATCACAGTGAGGTCACCAGCAACCTGACCTTAGATTAACCTTTCCCGCATTACAGAGAGCAGAGACAGCCGGCCAGGGACACTGCTTACATGAGCCGTCTCCGAAATGAGGGGGCAGGAGGGGGAGATGGAGAGAACAGCTCTTGTACAGATTTTATTGTCTTCAGCAGAAAGCAGCAGCTCAGAACTGGGAAAAAGAATATAACAAGTAGAGATTAGCGAAGTTCGCAAATATTTTTGCAAATTTGCGAATGTTCGCGAATAAACGAATCTCAGACAGAACAATAGTCGTTAGATACGATCGTCATAACGTTTGTAACTGTGATCGTTTACTCCAACTGATGCCAGCAAAAGAAGGAACAATGTGGAATTACAATGAATGATTAAAGAGCAAATGCGGAATTACAGCGAACGAATGTGGAATTCGCAAATCTCAACAAGGCGAATTTAACACCTGATTTGTCAGATTGCTTCGCTCATTTCTAATAACAAGTATGGATCGAATTGTTAGTCTCCAGGAGGGGGAATGATTCAAAGTGTATTTTACCTGACCAGAATACACACAGAGAAAAATTCAGTTTTTTTTTTTTGCAATTTATATGTATTGTTACGAGTTTACAGTTATCAGAAATGACACTGCTATATACCTGAATTGCATTTTTGCATTTTGCATATTATACCTTTTGTTGTAGCTGAAGCCTGTTTCGGCCAAGACAACATGACAGCCATACAGCACTGGTAAGACCCACCATGATACGGGCATTAGAAATAATACAACCAGTGTAGCTCATACATGTAGTGTTTCCTATGTTGCCTGTGTCACAAACTCGCCGGACGTAGGTGGGGAACAGAACAAGACAGTGAGCCCTAACCACTAGAACCCACCTTCTGATCCTACCTACTTGCCTCAACGGCCCTAAACGGCCGTGGACAACCACGGTGTCAGTCCCTGTCCTACACCAAGTGATACACAAAACAAGACAGACGAAACAAACACAATAATGCAAAGTCTACGGTCCGGGTCAGCAACGGCGGTCAGCGAGGTACAAAAACGTAAGGCAGAAGAAGAGTCAGAGACAGACAAGGAGGTCAGGGCAGGCAGCAGACAAAGCAGGTTGGAAGATCAAGCAATAGGTCAGGCAACAGAAGTAACAGAACCAGGAGAGCTGAAGCGCTTAGCTGAGTAACACTCAATAGCCAGCAGGGAAATGAAGAGCCTGCTGCTTTTTTTATCTGGAATCAGGGACTGGGTCCAGCACTTGATTGGATCAGCCCTGAACCCAGCACCCAGCTCAGCTGGACAGGTCTATAAGGAGTAACCCCTGCACTGCCAGAGTGTAACAGGCAATGCGGGTGTGGCTGGGAAACTAAGACAGCATTCAGACAGGACTGCAAACAAAAAACAACCAGAGGCTCAGCGCTTCCTCGGTCGCCCAGTACGGACCGAGGAGCGCAAAGTCACATTCCTGACAGTACCCCTCCTCTTATGAGGGGCCTCAGGACCCTTATTTAAAGGACCCGGTTTAGAGGGGTTATGGTCATGAAACTTCCGGATGAGACGTGGGGCATGTATATCCTTACTGGCAACCCACGTATTTTCTTCAGGACCATATCCCTTCCACTGGACAAGATATTGGATGGAATTTTGAATTTGACGAGAGTCCAATATCCTGTCCACTTCAAACTCCAGCTCCCCCTGGATGACCAGAGGAGCAGGGAGGACTGAAGGAAGCACAGGATTAACATATTTTTTGAGAAGAGACTTATGAAATACATTGTGAATTCTCATAGACCCAGGTAATCGTAATCTGAATGAAACAGGATTAATGATCTCTGTGATAACGTATGGACCAATGTACTTGGGTGCTAGTTTACCAGAGGGAACCTTCAATTTCAAGTTTTTAGTTGAGAGCCATACCTTTTCTCCTATACCGTAATCTGGACCAGATATGCGTCTTTTGTTCGCCTGTTTCTTAGCTGTCTCTTGGGCTTTGACCAAGTTCTGAAGAGCTTGGGCCCAAACTGTGCACAGTTTAGAATAAATACCTTCGGCCGAAGGGTTTACGGACTCTGACGCATGTACAGAAGAATATCTGGGATTAAAGCCATAATTACAATAAAATGGCGACATCTTGAGTGACTGATTTTCACGATTATTTAGAGCAAATTCCGCTAAGGATAGAAACTCTCTCCATTTATCTTGGCTCCCTGCAACAAAACACCTCAAAAATTGTTCCAGAGATTGGTTCACCCTTTCTGTCTGGCCATTAGATTGTGGGTGAAAAGCCGACGAAAAGGATAATGAGATGCCCAGCCGACCACAAAATTCTCTCCAAAATCTGGAGACAAATTGTACCCCCCTGTCAGAAACTACATTTTCTGGAACACCATGCAAACGTAAGATATGGTTTATGAACAATGTAGCCAAGGTACGAGCATTAGGGAGCTTACGTAGGGGAATAAGGTGACACATCTTAGAAAATCTGTCAACAACCACCCAAATGACTGTTTTTCCCTTAGAGGGTGGCAAATCGGTAATAAAATCCATAGAAATATGAGTCCAAGGTCTGGTAGGCACCGGAAGGGGATGGAGGAGACCTTCAGGTAGTCTACGCAGAACCTTGGATCTGGCGCAAGTTTCACAGGCGTCGACAAATGATTTGACATCTCTTGCCCATGAAGGCCACCAATAATGCCGTGAGAGTAAGTACTTAGTACCTGCAATTCCCGGGTGACCAGCCAACACAGAATTATGAATCTCCTCCAAAACCTTAAGGCGAAGGTTTGGAGGAACAAACAGTTTAGACTCAGGAGTGTTCCGGGGAGCCAGAGACTGAGATTCCGCAATCCGAGCTGCCAGATCGGGTTGCAAAGTGGCCACCACCACCCCGGGTGACAGGATGGTCTCTGGTTGCTCCCTGGGAACCGTGTCGATGTCAAAGCTGCGCGATAAGGCGTCAGCTTTAACATTTTTAGACCCAGGTCGAAAAGAAATTTCAAAATTAAATCGTGTAAAGAACAAAGCCCATCTGGCCTGACGAGGAGTGAGACGTTTGGCTTTATCCAAATATATCAGATTCTTATGATCTGTTAACACCTTAATTCTATGTTTAGCCCCTTCCAGAAAATGTCTCCATTCATCAAAGGCTAATTTAATGGCCAGAAGTTCTCTGTTACCTATGTCATAGTTGCTTTCGGCTTTGGAGAACTTCCTAGAAAAGTAGGCTATGGGTCTGAGGTTGGTGAGGGTCTCTGAACCTTGTGAGAGAACTGCTCCTACCCCAACCTCAGATGCGTCAACTTCAATGACAAAGGGTTGTTCAAAGTCAGGCTGAGTTAACACAGGAGCTTCAGCAAAACACCTCTTAAGCTTGTCAAATGCCAGGATAGCCTCAGGACTCCAATTAACCAGGTCTGCCCCCTTTTTGGTTAGATCAGTTAATGGTTTAGCAATAACAGAAAAACCCTTGATGAACTTTCTATAGTAATTGGCGAATCCCAGGAACCTTTGTAGGGCCTTAAGGCTACTGGGTCGCTCCCAATTTTCAATGGCTGTCACTTTAAGGGGGTCCATACAAAATGAGTTGGAGGTGATCTTATACCCTAAGAATGAGACCTCCTGTATCCCAAACTGGCATTTTGACAGCTTGGCGCAGAGGTGATTTTGCCTTAGCAATTCTAACACAGTACGAACATGCTGAACATGAGAGCACCAATCAGGAGAAAATATCAAAATATCATCTAGATATACCACCAAAAAACGACCCAGATGTTCACGGAACACGTCATTAACAAAATGTTGGAAGACTGCCGGAGCATTACATAATCCAAAGGGCATAACGAGGTATTCGAAATGTCCCTCAGGAGTATTAAAGGCAGTCTTCCACTCGTCTCCCTCCTTTACTCTTATTAGGTTGTATGCTCCCCGCAAATCAATCTTAGAGAACCATTTGGCTCCCACAATTTGGTTAAACAAGTCTGGAATGAGAGGCAGAGGGTGTTGATTTTTCACAGTGATCTTATTCAATTCTCGATAATCAATACAGGGGCGTAGACCACCATCTTTTTTACCCACAAAAAAGAATCCCGCCCCCATGGGAGAAGAGGAGGGACGGATGTGACCTTTACGCAAGCTATCCTTGATATAATCTCGCATAGCCTCTCTTTCTGGACAGGACAAATTAAATATTCTACCCTTAGGGTACTTAGACCCTGGTATCAAGTCAATAGTGCAATCATAGGGACGATGGGGAGGTAATCCATCCACCGATCTCTCATCAAACACATCAGCATAATCAAGCAGAAACTCCGGAATCTCCCCATCATCAGAAGAACATTCAGCAAGCGACAAAGAAATACAATGAGGAGCACACTCTGGTCCCCATCGAACCAGTTCCCTGTTGGGCCAGTCAAACACGGGGTTATGCTGGTCCAACCAGGGTAACCCCAGAATAATATCAGCAGACAAATTTTCCATAAGCAAAAAGTCAAGCTTTTCAAAATGAACTGATCCCACCTTTACCTCAAGATGGGGGGTAATGTAGCGTATATTACCCTGAGCAAAAGGGGCAGAGTCCGCTCCAGTCACATTCAACGGACATTTAAGCTGAAGTGGACATGCCCCCAGACCAGACCAGAAAACAGTATTAATAAAGTTAGCAGAAGCCCCAGAGTCAACCTGGGCATATCCCGAGATAAATTTATCTCCCAAAGTCAAAGAAATAGGCAACAACAACTTCTTTTTCTTGTCGAAGGTTACCTGTGCACCTGAATGACCCCCTCGATAATCATTCAGGCGCTGAAGTTTTCCGGCGGTGAACCAGGTCTAGCGGTACATTGTCGTACTTGATGCCCCGCTTTGCCACAGTAGAGACACAGATGGTTCTGGAGGCGATATGCACGTCTGGCCTTGGCGTCAGTTGACCCGATCTGCATAGGTTCGTCTTGCGGAGGGGACACAGGAGAGGAAGAAGAAGGTTTAGGAGGTAAGGTCAAAGGACATGAACCAGAAGGGAATTTAGACGTTTCTCTCTCTTTGCGTCTGTCCCGCATACGCCTATCTACCCGTATGGCTAAGGTCATAGTTTCCTCCAGAGTCTCAGGATTAGGATAGGCTACTAACAAGTCCTTCAGTTGGTCAGACAAGCCCGCACGAAACTGGAAACGCAGAGCTGGGTCATTCCAAGTAGAGGGTACACACCACTGCCTAAAGTCAGCACAGTATTCTTCCACTGGTCTCTTACCCTGTCTGAGTGTCGTCAATTGGCGCTCTGCCTCTGCTGCTCGGTCTGGGTCATCATACAGAAGGCCCAAGGCTAAAAAAAATCTGTCAACGGTCATTAAATCAGGGGAGTCAGAAGGTAGTGAGAATGCCCATTCTTGGGGTGGGCCCTGCAGGAGGGACATAATAATGCCCACCCTCTGGGTCTCATCTCCGGAGGAGCGGGGACGTAGCCGAAAAAATAATCTGCACCCCTCCCGAAAGGTCCGGAAATTTTTCCTGTCCCCCTTAAATTTCTCAGGGAGCTGCACTGGGGGTTCAGGAGCCTGCGGGGGGGTCAGACACATCTGCCTGGGCAAGGACTCTTGTTCCTGCACACGCTCAGCAAGGGTCTGAACCAACGTATTCAGACCCTGCATCTGGGTCACCAGGGTGTTCATAGGGTCCATGATGCAGGTGACCCAAAAATCTTCTTTCAGGCTGGCTATTCTGTCACAAACTCGCCGGACGTAGGTGGGGAACAGAACAAGACAGTGAGCCCTAACCACTAGAACCCACCTTCTGATCCTACCTACTTGCCTCAACGGCCCTAAACGGCCGTGGACAACCACGGTGTCAGTCCCTGTCCTACACCAAGTGATACACAAAACAAGACAGACGAAACAAACACAATAATGCAAAGTCTACGGTCCGGGTCAGCAACGGCGGTCAGCGAGGTACAAAAACGTAAGGCAGAAGAAGAGTCAGAGACAGACAAGGAGGTCAGGGCAGGCAGCAGACAAAGCAGGTTGGAAGATCAAGCAATAGGTCAGGCAACAGAAGTAACAGAACCAGGAGAGCTGAAGCGCTTAGCTGAGTAACACTCAATAGCCAGCAGGGAAATGAAGAGCCTGCTGCTTTTTTTATCTGGAATCAGGGACTGGGTCCAGCACTTGATTGGATCAGCCCTGAACCCAGCACCCAGCTCAGCTGGACAGGTCTATAAGGAGTAACCCCTGCACTGCCAGAGTGTAACAGGCAATGCGGGTGTGGCTGGGAAACTAAGACAGCATTCAGACAGGACTGCAAACAAAAAACAACCAGAGGCTCAGCGCTTCCTCGGTCGCCCAGTACGGACCGAGGAGCGCAAAGTCACATTCCTGACAGCCTGTTAAGTGATTCTAGCTGGAAATACTCAAGTTATCATGGTTGGCTACAGATTTGTCTTTTAACTGGAAATTCACCAAGTGGGCAGTAACGTACCGAAAAGAGGAAGAGATGAACATAACCCATTCTCTCTATATACAGTGATACTTTATATGGTTTGTGCATTATTTTATATCTATCATTTTCTTTATTTTGCAGATGACCCTGGAGCATTTTCCCCGTGTGTCTACGATAATGTTGTATATAGTCGGATATTCCAGATACTTTATAGGAATGAAGACATAGACATTAATGATGTCATGATATTCAAGGTGCACCTATTCCTGGATGGAGAGAGGGTTTGTACTCTATAACTACTATAATACTGCCCCCTATATACAGGAATATACCTACTATAATACTGCTCCTATATTCAAGAATATAACTACTATAATACTGCTCCTATATACAAGAATATAACTACTATAATACTGCCCCTATATACAAGACTATAACTACTATAATACAGCTCCTATATACAGGTATATAACTACTATAATACTGCCCCCTATATACAGGGATACAACTACTATAATACTGCCCCCTATATACAGGGATACAACTACTATAATACTGCTCCTATATACAAGAATATAACTACTATAATACTGCTCCTATATACAAGAATATAACTACTATAATACTGCTCCTATATACAAGAATATAACTACTATAATACTGCTACCTATATACAGGAATATAACTATTATAATACTGCTCCTATATACAGGAATATAACTACTATAATACTGCTCCTATATACAAGAATATAACTACTATAATACGGCTCCTATATACAGGTATATAACTACTATAATACTGCCCCCTATATACAGGGATATAACTACTATAATACTGCTCCTATATACAAGAATATAACTACTATAATACTGCTCCTATATACAAGAATATAACTACTATAATACTGCCCCCTATATACAGGAATATAACTACTATAATACTGCTCCTATATACAGGAATATAACTACTATACTACTGCTCCTATATACAAGAATATAACTACTATAATACTGGTCCTATATACAAGTATATAACTACTATAATAC